>NC_079215.1:41111033-41261033 GCF_029633865.1 Lampris incognitus | reverse complement strand
GTGTGTGTGTGTGTGTGTGTGTGTGTGTGTGTGTGTGTGTGTGTGTGTTTGTGTTTTTCTGTGTGTGTGTTTTTGTGTGTGTGTTTGTCTGTGTTTTTGTGCATGTGTCTGTGTTTTTCTGTGTGTTTTTGTGTGTGTGTTATATTGTCTGTGTGTGTTTTTGTCTATGTGTGTGTGTGTGTTTGTGTGTGTGTGTGTGTGTGTGTGTGTGTTGGGGGGGGAGCTTGTGTAGAATAACAGAAAACTTCTCTTCAGCTTATCTGGCCTGTGTGAGTCTATATAAACCACTGGTGTGTCCAGTGGAGCTGCAGGTGTGTAACCTTTAAGCCAAAGAACTTCAGTCCCGACCAACTCTCCACTCACGGCTGCCGTCTGTCTCCTGCCTTCCCTCTCATAGCTAACTCAGGTCAGGTGATGAGGTATTGGTAGAAAAACTGATTGTTACCGCTGGTCAAGAATCACAGTACAGAAACACGTGACATCCGAGGATCACATGGTAAGAGTCTCTCTGCTTATTATGGGATATACTGACGCACAAAACATAATGCACCATATCATTTTCTGCAGTACACTAGGGGATATCAGTTTGTGTGTTTTTCAATTACTTGGTTTTATTTTCAGTCTCCTGAAATACTGGTGTTAGTCACTGCTGTGTTTGCACACAATGCATGAACACGTTTTCTTTTCTTTTTTCCCCCACAAATTCTCATAATATTGTTATTTGTCGGGAGTTTTTCCCATACTGTTGTGTTTCGTTGTGGCTGAGGAGCATCATTCCTGTCCTATGATGTGCACCGCCATGAGCGCAGCGTGTGCTGTTTTTAACTGGACTCCAAAGTGACCATGCTGTTGCTCTCATGTTTATGTCCTGCTGGATTTGAACCGTCTCTCAATTACATCACTGGATAGGGATCACCATAATGACCGTTTACAACACCAACACGGGGCCGCTCTCTTTCTTGCCGTTTGCCAGCCATGGTGGATTCATTTCCCCCTGGGCAGACACAAACCTTGTGTTTTCCTTTTTTTCCCTTTTCTCCCCAATTGTATCCAGGCAATTACCCCACTAGGCGGCACGGTGGTGCAGTCGTTAGCACAGTTGCCTCACAGCAACAAGGTCCTGGGTTTGAGCTCCGGGGTATTCCAACCTTGGGGGTCATCCCGGGTCATACTGTGTGGAGTTTACATGTTCTCCCCGTGTCTGCGTGGGTTTCCTCCGGGGGCTCCGGTTTCGTGAAAATGTCTGCCCTGTGACGGACTGGTGGCCTGTACAGGGTGTCTCCCCGCCTGCCGCCCAATGACTGCTGGGATAGGCTCCAGCATCCCATGACCTCAGTTGGGATAAGCGGCTTGGATAATGGAAAATTACCCCACTCTTCCGAGCCATCCTGGTTGCTGCTAGACCCCCTCTGCCGATCCGGGGAGGGCTGCAGACTACCACATGCCTCCTCTAATACACGTGGAGTCGCCCGCCGCTTCTTTTCACCTGACAGTGAGGAGTTTCGCCAGGGGGACATAGTGCGTGGGAGGATCACGCTATTACCCTCAGCTCCCCCCACCCCCCAAGAGCAGGTGCCCCGACTAACCAGAGGAGGTGCTAGTGCAGCGGAATGGACCGCCATGCCACCCGGACACCCACAAACCTTGTTTTTCTACTCATCCTCACCAGTCTGTTTAACTCCTATTGCATGGTGCCTGGTCAGCTGGTTAGAGGGCATCCACACCTGGTTACCCTGACTGGAGGTCCTGGTCAGTGTGGGACCATGCACAATCACTGTGTTTAAGTATGCAAGACTGAACCAAACTGGAAGGAAATATGTTGCAGGGTTGAAATAGCTGCTGTTGCGGCAATGGGTGTAAAATACACCCCAAGAGAATGAGATGAACTCCCTGTGCCAAAGGAAAAGGTACAGTACAAACAAAAGAACATTTACTCTGTCCCAGCTTCAAGTGTGTGTGTGTGTGTGTGTGTGTGTGTGTGTGTGTGTGTGTGTGTGTGTGTGTGTTTATTTCTAAATCAGGGTAGTGTTTTTGAGGCAGACTAACAGGAACACATACACACACACACACACACACACACACACACACACACACTTCAACATTTCAACACTCACCCACTCACAGTATCCCAGTCACACAGCCCCTGGTGTGAGGACACACATACACATATATTGCGCAAACACACACACACACACACACACACACACACACACACACACACACACACACACACACACACAGGTTTCCATATAAATAACGCTACTTAAATATCCTCAATTTTTCTATATTTGCATTTCTTTTCTTTTTTTTTTAATCTCCCCGTCTTTCCCCTTTTTCCCCCCTCTCCAATTGTATCCGGCCAATTACCCCACTCTTCTGAGTCATTCCGGTCACTGCTCCCCCCTCTGCTGATCCGGGGAGGGCTGCAGTCTACCACATGCCTCCTCAGATACATGTGGAGTCGCCAGCCGCTTCTTCTCACCTGACAGTTTCACCAGGACGATGTAGCGCATGGGAGGATCATGCTATTCCCCCCCAGTTCCCCCTCCCCCCTGAACAGCTGCCCCGACCGCCCAGAGGAGGCGCTAGTGCAGCGACCAGGACACATACCCACAACTGACTCCCCTCCCGCAGACATGGCCAATTGTGTCTGTAGGGACGCCCGACCAAGCTGGTGGTAACACAGGGATTTGAACCGGCGATCCCGGTGTTGGTAGGCAACAGAATAGACCACTACACTACCTGGACGCTGTTTGGTTTTTTTTTAAACACTGAGTCTAATATTTTTACATTTCCAGAAAAGAAGGAGGGAAAATAGTCCACATGCTTGGATGCATGTAGCTGTCATTCTTGTGGCCGAGCTGTTAGATTAGATTACTTTGCCACATCCCCAGAACACAACGGCTTGGAGGGAAACATATCGACGAGAGCGTAGACGGTTTCTCCTATTAAGACCCGGCCTGCTCACCGGTAGATATATCCCTTTTAAAAAAAGGAGAGCTGAGCTGATAAGGGCCCAGGCCTGCTTTCTCAGACTATAAAGATGAAGAGCAGTTCCCAAGAAAACAGAAACTTTACATTTCAGGCATGTAGCTGATGCTTCTCACTGGGGTGACGTATAGCGAGTACATCAGGATAAGAACCATAATCAGAATCAAAACCAGAATCTGCTTTATTGACCAAGCGTGCCTATGCACATGAGGAATTTGACTCTGGCACATAGCAGCTTCTAGCACTTGCAGACTCACACACACATAAAAAAGAAAGAAAAAAACGAAGAAACAAATGAAATAAGAAGAAGACACTGGAGGCAAGCATGTATGCACAACAGGCATGTCAACACTATACAATGTTTTGTTATGGTTGAATAATGCACAATCTGTGCCCATATATTATACCAGATTGCTTATATAGTCTATTGCCCATACACTATACCATATACCATTCCATGACTCCACAACCCATCATGTCCAGAAACAAGGCTATATACTCCGCTATATCACACTATATCACCTTATGTACCAAAAGTATACACTATATATTCACTTACCATCCACCTCACTACTACATACAGTATTATATACCTAGTATGTTACAACAACAACGATAACAGCAATAATTGTAACCAGTACACAGCAATTATATTTACTGCCTAGCTCAAAGGTGCTTTAGCAGGACAAGCTGAACTGGAACCAGAGACTGTCCTGCCTCGATAAAGCCCACATGCTTATCCTACTGCCCTGGTGGGGTGCTTGGTTAAGAATACACAGTGGTGGGCTGTCAGGGCCATCAGAGCCTTCTCTGCTGGCCCTGTTAAAATCAAAACCACAATTTGTTTTTCACAGTTAAATTGAAGTGTGCCAAAAATGTGTCTGAATTCAATTACTTGTTTTCTCGCAGGGCTGAGCAGGGATTTCCCATGTCCTCTAAACACATCACAGCTTCTTGGACCAGCACTACTGGTGCTGCTAGCATTTCTTTGGAGCCCGAAGCTGCAAACTGATTACAACTTTGAGTGACCGTTTCATCAGCCAATCAAATGTTGAGGTGTCGTGACAGAACGCCCCAGGGCCCTGCGATGTGTCGGCGCTAGCCCCAGTGTCATCACCAACCTTTGACCTTGAGCCTTTGGCGGGTTGTGAGCAAACTAAGTGCAATGGCCGCCGCATTCACAGTTAGTGACGCTTCTTGTTGCCGATTTCCGTGTTTTTTGCGAATCTGGTAGGATCGTCTGCACTTTTATTACATGTTCTCCCTAACCGACTAAATTACTGGATGAATTTTGTGAAAGAAGGCTGCCACGAGTCTCTCAAGTGAGGTGGAACTCCAACTCCATGTTGGTGTGCACATTTTTCTTACTGAACTGAAGGCGGTGCACTGATAATATTGTGTCTCTATTGCATTTGTTTAAGTTGCACGATTGACTGGTGAACACTACAACTGTGGAAACTTGTTTGTTGTTTTTGTGCCATGTGGTGTGTGTGTGCAATCTGGTCACTGAGTGACATATTAAAGGAAGATGTGATGGTGATGCTGCAATAGCTGCTATAGTGTGTGTGTGTGTGTGTGTGTGTGTGTGTGTTTGTGTGTGTTGTGGTTGTTGATAATCAGCTGTCTTGTTGGTATTGATGCAGTAGAACATATAGTGTGCGGTAGTGTATTTTATATGTGGCTGTGTTGGTTGTATCAGCACCCATTTGAGAAATTAGTGTGTGTTTGCAGTTCGTTACTGAAGGCTCTGACTGAAACCCCACGGTACACTACTGCCAATATCCAAAGTGTAACCAAGATACTGTTGACCCAAGCAAAGAAATCTGAATTCAGTCAGTATTTGAGGTAACCCGGTTTAACCAAATGAACAGTCTATCATGGACGATGGTTACCAATACTAGCTTTTCAATGAACACATCTTTTAAAAAGGGTTTCTATGACTAACCTCTAACACAGACTTTCTAGTCCTCAGTATGACATTTTTCACTTATAGATAGAATAAATGAGAAGATAAAGGTGTATGAGAGGTGTCCAGATAGCGTAGCGGTCTATTCCGTTGCCTACCAACATGGAGATTGCCAGTTCGAATGCCCGTGTTACCTCTAGCTTGGTTGGGCGTCCCTACAGACACAATTGGCCGTGTCTGTGGGTGGGAAGCCAGATGTGGGTATGTGTCCTGGTCGCTACACTAGCACCTCCTCTGGTCGGGCGGGGCGCCTGTTCAGGGGGGGGGGTTGCTGGGAAGGAATGGCGTGATCCTCCCACGCGCTACATCCCCTGGTGAAACTCCTCACTGTCAGGCGAAAAGAAGCGGCTGGCGACTCCACGTGTATCAGTGGAGGCATGTGGTAGTCTGCAGCCCTCCCCAGATCAGCAGAGGGGGTGGAGCAGCGACCGGGACAGCCCGAAAGAGTGGGGTAATTGGCCAGATACAATTGGGGAGAAAAAAAAGGGGGGGGAACCACAAAAAAAACAAAACGTCTTTTGAAAAGGGTTTCTATGACTAAACGTTGATATATAGACGTTCTAGTCCCCAGTGGGACATTAGACAGAATGAATTAAGAGATAAAGGGCAAATAAGATGTTTTTTCTTGGTGTATGAGTCAAGAGTCAAGCTAAAAAGAAGCTAAGCTATCACAGAAAGTTGAATCAGTTCATCCGGACACAACGTTTATTGACGGATACGTTTCATCACTCATCTAAGTGACCTCTTCGGTCTCAACTGACTGCAGGTATCCCCACCCTTATAAACAACACAGTGGCATAACGACCCAAAACCAACGACCAACAGCAACGAAGCTACGCTATTTAAGATCCACGGCCAGGATGAGGACACGTGGTCTTACTTTAGATAGCTGTTGTGTTACTGAACCACACCAACACACAATCATTATTCTGGATTGTTTCATTACTCGTAGAGTGTGTGTGTGTGTGTGTGTGTGTTTGTGAGTGTGAGCAAGCATTTGCATGTTTGGGTGTCATCAGCAGTTTCAAACCTGCTGACCTGACACAAAAGCCTGTGGGTGCTGCAAAGAACCATCTCTCATTTTACCCCCCCCCCCCACCAACTTCCCACAATAACTGACACCTTGGAGTTTGTGTCTGTGTGTGTGTGTTTGGGGTGTGTGTGTGGTGTCGGGCTTGGTATATCTTTGGTTGTCTTTAAGAGAAGAGAAAGAGAGTGAGAAAGAGACAGAGTGAGAGAGAGAGAGCAGAAAGTGAGAGAGAGAGAGATATGGAGAGCGAGGGGGAGAGAGAGAGAGAGAGAGAGAGAGAGAGAGAGAGAGAGAGAGAGAGAGAGAGAGAGAGAGAGAGAGAGAGAGGGAGGGAGCAGAGTGAGAGCTGAGGAGCAGAGTGTTTGCAGACACATTAGCACACCATTAGCATCAAACACAGAACTAATTACCATCTAAATCAAAGGCCGTGGCTTGGGCGTGTGCATATGTGTGCAAGCAAGCACGCCTATGTACATGTGTGTCTTACTGCATCTGTTCGTGTGTGTGTGTGTGTGTGTGTGTGTGTGTTTACACAGTGAGATAAAGCGTAAGCAAGAAGCAACGCAGGGAGAGAGAAATCAGGGGACAAGAGAGGGGAAAAGTGTTTGATTCTGTGTGTGTGTGTGTGTGTGTGTGGTTCCTGGCTGAGCAACTCCTCTCTATTTTTAGAGCTGTGGCTCCTTCCTGTTTCTGGAGCCGTACCATCACGCCAGGAAGGAGGGGGTGGGACAAAGGGGAATGACAGAGAGAGACAGAGAGAGAGAGAGAGAGAGAGAGAGAGAGAGAGAGAGAGAGAGAGAGAGAGAGAGGGAGTGGGGGTAGAGATGGAGGGAGGGAGCGAGGGAGAGAGATGGGGAAAGGGAGGAAGTGTGTGTGGGTGGGTGGGAGGGGAGACTAGTCATGTTCAAGTCTCCAGTAAATCAACAGATCCACCCCTCCTTTCTCTCTCTCTCTCTCTCTCTCTCTCTCTCTCTCTCTCTCTCTCTCTCTCTCTCTCTCTCTCTCTCTCTCTCTCTCTCTCCAAATGCTCCTTCCTTCCCCTCCCTCTCTTTCTCAACAACATGTGCTAGGCCAGCAGCAACAAGGAAATCGTAACCCACCAGAAGAGACGGAGAGAGAGAGGAGAGAGGAGGAAGGAGTGGTTAACAAATCGGAACGTCATTAAAGGGATGATATCTGGGGTTTTATTTTCCCGTTTATAATCCTGTTTAAGAGTTTCATTCCAAAATAAGATGGTTAACATTTGGGAAAACAACATCTCTCAAAACAAACAAAGACACATAATGAATTCGCTCCCATGCTTCCAAAAGCATCCCTGGCATAAACACATAACCTGTCATGGGTTTACAGAAAAGTCCTACAACATTTGCTTACAAGATAACCGCACGTGAGGACGGTTTCCTCTGTGTCATGATAACTAGTGTTTAAACCATTTTCAAAAGGAGAGAAGATGTGTTTGGGGATATAACCTTGAGAATTACAATATTTTGAACCAATGTAAATAAAGAATCAGGTTGGTACATGATTACAGAAACACATCCAGATGAAACAGACCAATGAAGCCAAACGAATGGGTGTTTCAGATGCTGACGTGACGTCCATCCTCTTTTATGTTGAAAGGCCATCCACAGTTGCCATACAAATATTCTGTCAATTTCAAGAATTTAGGGCGAGTGGGTTTATTAGTATTTAGTATTTTGCACTGATTTGTATCTAGTGCAATTCTGGAACAAGTTTCAAGGGGGCGCTACTGTCAGAGTGCTGCAGCCATGAACAAGCAGAATCAGTTCTGGAAGTCAGCGGTGATAAAAATCTCTGACAAGTCAAAGCGATGATTCAAATGACGCACATCACGTGGCGCCTGTAGGACCAACAGGAAGTGCCAGCCCATGCATGTCCAATATGAAAAGTGGGTCTAGCAGATGTCTCTCCTAAAGAAAATACGAGGTTAGCAACATCCACACATCCCCTGCCCACGTGTCATGTACTGACACTGTGGACAAAGCATCGATATATAAAGCAGAAGGTACATAGAGGGTCTGCGCAGAGATGTGGTGGGTGTCTCATAGACTCTGAGGTTAACCCTGATAATGACATACGGGTCAAGTAGTGGTTAGGTTTCAGGCTGAGGTTAGGTAGTAGTTAACCAGCCGTCTCAGGGTCAGGGTCACTGTAGTATACTGAATTAATAGGAACATTCTTCTGGACACGTGTCAACTGGTGGCTGGTGTGTTCAAATCTTCTCTGTAAACATTAACAAGATATGTTTTTACAAGTCCTGTCAGATCCTCAGTAGCAGTAGGTCAAGCTAATAGATAAAGAGATAGCTGTCCCTGCTGACCCCCCCCCCCATTAAAAACCATTAAAGCGTTTTCTGGCGATTTATACTGTGATGACTTTTGATGGTATGTAAGGTTCTGTATAGGTATGTCTAATGGAAACCACCAGAGCATGTTGTGCTTGATTTGAAACCATTAGGATCAGGTTAATGGTTTCTGAACCAGATGAATTCGTAGGTATATTATAGTAAACAAAAGTATCCATGGCAAACAGATTGAAATGTAAAGCTATTCAAGAGGTGTGTCAGATCTTGACACACATCCTCTCCTGAACCATCTGTGTTGCATTCAGATAAAAAAAACTACCTCACAAAATATAGCAATAGTCTCAAATAGTCATAATAATAACAATAACAATAAAAAACAAGGATTGTGGATTTGTCCCCAATTAATTGTATTGAACTGTAGATGGCAAGCTAGAGTTGCATGTCCAGTATGAAGAAAAGGATGGATGACTGAAGCTGAGACCTGTCTATGTGCTGCATGAGCAGTGGGTATGGAATAAGGATGGACAAACTACTCCTTTAATGAGATGAGCCACGCCCAATCTGAAATTCACCCGATTACAGCTTGACAGTTGTTGTTGGATGTAGCTGGTACCAAGCATGTTTAGATACATTAATGCTCTAACAGTGGACTGTTAGGGTCTTTGACATACACACAAAGATGCTTCCAGGAAATAGTCACATCGAATTTGATTTGAATTGGACAAAGGGTGTGGGAGTTATGGCCTTTAAAAGGGGGTACAATTTTAATAGCGCCCCCATGTGGCAATTGAGCCTATCTTTCTTGAGGCCCTTGCTTTTTCATGAAATTCATGATGAGTGTGCTGAGTTAGGGCTCTGTCTTTGATTTATCATCTGACAGCAAGTTGAGCAAATGTAAGGCCAAAAAAAACAAAACAAAACCAAAAACCAAAGAATTCTTCAATCTTGCAATTCTGACTTAAGACTCAGATTCTGACTTTTAATCTCAAAACTCCAATAAACTTTTCACATCTTGCTCTAATTCTTCCATAATTGATAAATTATCAGTTATCTTTGTTAAATTGTCAGTTTACATTTGTTGTTGCTGATGTTTGTGGTAAACTTGAGTCCATGAGATCGGATCGAGATCGATGAATAGCTGCTGTTGCAAACTGCGGCACACTGTGTAAGTTGTTCTGTATCGGTAAATTATTGAGTTGGATTTAGTCTTTATCAATTTTCTCGTCATGTAGTAGTTCATTAAATTATTTAGATGGCATAATATTAATTACTTTAAGTCTGAGGCAATGCCCCTGACCCCTAATGTATCCTGGTCCCTAGCTTGCTCTGACCCTTTTCATTGGTCCCCATCAGTTTTATCTACATGGGTTTTTTATTATTATAAATATTACCCTCTCCCTTTCTGGCCTGTACAAAGCTAATTTCATGTGCCTTATTCACAAGACTAAAGAAGACCTGGCTTGCTGGACAGCCTTGCCACCGTCTCTTCTCTGAACCTTTTTTTTTGGATTCCCCCCAGTTTTATCTGGCCAATTACCTCACTCTTCCGAGCCATCCTGGTCTCTGCTCCACCCCCTCTGTCGATCCGGGGAGGGCTGCAGACTACCACATGTCTCCTTCGATACATGTGGAGTCGCCAGCCACTTCTTTTCACCTGACTGTGAGGCGTTTCACCAGGAGAACGTTAGCACATGGAAGGTGCGAGTGCAGTGACCAGGACACATACCCACATCTGACTTCCCACCCGCAGACACAGCCAATGGTGTCTGTAGGGACGCCCGACCAAGGCGGAGGTAACACAGGGACTTGAACCGGTGATCCCCGTGTTGTTAGGCAACGGAATAGACATTTATGCTACCCGGACGCCCCTGTCCTAGTTACCTTTTTAAGATGAATATATTTCCATGGACGCTGTACCCCTTTCAAAAGATCCTGGCTCTTTTAACAAGAAATCAATTCCAGATATAAACAGCTCTTTGTCCTCCTTTCTTTCGTGAAATAAGCGGTCTAGGTTGAAACTTACCATGCTGTACATCCTCTCAAGGAAGAGGGTACGACGGTGCTGGATATTAAACGCTACCAAATTGCATTGCCTCTGTAGTTATCTTTGGCATTGGTTTGGCGATGAGCCTGAATCTACCTGGTTTACCTGGGAGGCTGCCCCACAGGTCCCTATTCCTCTCGAATATTTTATATGCTTCTAAGAGATGGGTTCGTATTAATGTAAAGGCTAATTTTATCCCGCTGAACACTGTACAATTCTGGAGACTGACGAGAAAACAAGAAAACCAAGAGCTTCATTTCTCTCCTCAAACCTGTCCACTTAAACCCAGAATTAGCCCCTGGTTTGGAGGACCACACCTTTTGCTTGTGGTATGGAAGGGGCATAAGGACTGTGGGCAATGTGGCGATGGATGGCATCATCTTTGGATCAGCTCAGAGAAAAGTACAATCTTCCTTAGAATAACTTTTTCAGATATTTGCAAATACGCAGTTTTATCACTTCAGCTATTAAGTTGCACCCCGATGGGTTTTCTGTTTCAGCTGTCGAGAAGGCCATTCAAAATCCTGATACCCGAAAACTTCTCACCAGGATTTGTAGGGCCCTGTCAATCCCAAACAATGAATGCACAGCTCATATCAGGTCTAAATAGGAATCTGATTTTGGAGAGACTATTGTGGATGGCGAGTAGGACAGTGTTTGGTCAAGCTCTTCAGGTTGCTTATTTACCAACAAAGCTAAGGAGTTGCAATTCAAGGTGATAAATAGGCTTCAAATTACTGCAGTGAAACGTAACAAGTTTAATCCCTTGCTTTCAAAATACTATAATAAGTGTAAAACTACTGAAGGTTCATATTCCACTGTACTTTTGAGTGTCCTCTAATTAATGACTTCTGGGTCAAAGAGTGTAAATAAATTGATATTTTATGCAAGAAAAAAACTGCCCCTTGTACCAATTTTCTCCATTCTTGGAATACAATCAGCAGCACTGAACCTTAGCCCCTCTTCACTGAAGCTGCTTGAGGTGCTTCTCTTCAGTGCAAGGAGACAGAGTTCTTCTTCACTGGATTTTAAACACTGTCCCTACGGTTTCACGTTGGATTTGGAGTGTTACGGAACTCATCCCTGTAGAAGGTATAAGCTTCTGGCTCAAGGACAAACCAGTAAAGTTATTTCTTTTCTTTTTTCTGCTTTTTCTCCCCAACTGGATCCGGCCAATTACCCCACTCTTCTGAGCCATCCTGGTCACTGTTCCATCCCTGGTGCTGATCCTGGGAGGGCTGCAGACTACCACATGCCTCCTCTGATACATGTGGCGTCACCAGCCACTTCATTCACCTGACAGTGAGGAGTTTCACCAGGGGAGGATCCCGCTATTCCCCCCAGCCCCCCCAGAATAGGCACCCCGACCGACCGACCAGAGGAGGCGCTAGTGCAGTGACCAGGACATATACCCACATCTGGTTTCCCTCCCACAGACACGGCCAAATGTGTCTGTAGGGCCGCCCCACCAAGCTGGAGGTAATACGGGGATTCGAACTGGCGATCCCCGTGTTGGTAGGCAACGGAATAGAATGCTACGCTAGCCAGATGCATAAAGTTGTTTCTTATTTGGCACCCCTTTCTGGACTACATTGGAGATGACGGGGCCCAGGCTCTTAAGAGTGGTCTCTAAGACTAGCATGGACTGAGATCTTCATGTAGGTCTTAGTGTTTATTGTGCCATTATTCCTTCATTATGCCTGATTAAATTTTTTTTGTACGTATGGAGAATGTGTTTTGTGTTGAGGGTAAGCTGGAAAAGAGCGCACATATTTTTATCATGCCCTTTCATCCTTAATTGTTTGGCCCTTTGGAAATCAATAAATTTACTTAAAATGTAGATGGCAGAGTATTTTACCATATGCTTAGTTATTTTGTAGCTGAATATTTATTCCATTTTTTTCTAATATCGTTGGCACCTCAGGTTTATGCATTTCAAAACATTGTTTGAATTACCTGCTGTGCTTTCATTCCAAGGTTTAGTCACTGAACTCTTTTGTTCAGCAAAAAAGAAACAAGCAAGCATTGCAAATAGCCCGGTATCAATGGCAGATCTAACGGTATTCAAGAGGTGCATCAGATCTTGATACACAAGTATCCTCTCTTGAACCATTTTTTTTTGATTTCCCCCCCTTTTCCTCTCCAATTGCACTTGGCCAATTACCCCTCTCCTCCGAGCCATCTCGGTTGCTGCTCCACCCCATCTGCTGACCCAAGGAGGGCTGCAGACTACCACATGCCTCCTCCGATACATGTGGAGTCGCCAGCCGCTTCTTTTCACCTGATAGTGAGGAGTTTCGCCAGGGGGATGTAGCACGTTGGAGGATTACGCTATTCCCCCCAGTCGCCCCCCCTCCCCGAACAGGTGCCCCAACTGATCAGAGGAGGCGCTAGTGCAGCGACCAGGACACATACCCACATCAGCTTTCCAACCGCAGACACAGCCAATTGTGTCTGTAGGGACGCCCGACCAAGCTAGAGGCAACATGGGGATTCGAACCAGCAAACCCCGTGTTGGCAGGCAACGGAATAGACTGCCATGCCACCCAGACACCCTTTTGAACCATGTTTGATGCATTTTGCATGAAGATACATTTTTCATTAAAAGTGATCACACGCGCAAAAAGTGCTAAAAATATTTACGCTATCTTTCGTTGTATGGATGTAGTGCTTGTGTATGGACTCGGTCTCTAGTTCTGTCTGAAATCTGTATTTTGAAGGCCTCTGTCTTGTCTCAGACCCAATAATTGAGAGTTTGACTCTGTCCCGGACAGTGAGGACTCGTGATAGTTTTTTTAAGACCAGCTATAACAGAAGAAAGTGATCGGGCCAAAAAAAAGTATGCAATAAACACAGCAGCAAGACAAGAGTAACTATGGGTGCAGCATTTGCAAAGGGTAAGGAAGTAAATTCATGTCAGGTCGTCTACTATTATTGTGTCCCATTTGGCACTCTTGTCAGTTTGCCTAATGATGACATCACTAAAGTGACTGAGCAGAAGCTCAAGAGAATCTTGGCAAATGAAGGAAATGAAGGGATCTTGTGGCCACAGTGACTGCTGTTCAGCAGAAGTTACATAAACTTGCCTTAATTTGTCTCTGAAGCACTGGAAAATTGGAATCTGAAAAATTCCTTTCTTGGCAGAGGAAAAATAAAAGCCTAGGGTAGAATACAACAGTTTACAGCCATGGTGTTTAATTGGACTTTAGTTGGACACACCAACTTGACTCGGACTTGATAAGCTTCGGCCACAGTCTTGACTTGGACTCGCCCACCTAAAGACTTGGTCTGGACTTGGTCTCGCCTCGGCGGTCTTGACTACAAGGCTAGTTTGTTGTGTAGGCCTACAGCTCTATAGTATTTACAAGGCACAGGTCTATGTGGCTAACCATGACATCTTGAACAGTCACCTTGATCGTCGCAGATCTTTAAGAGTAGTTGAAACAGAAGCAGACGTGCTTCAGTCACTGCGGTTGATTCTCGGTATGGTCGTTCAAGGAGCTAACTGTACCCTGAAGTGCATATGGAAAAAAATGCTTTTGGGTCCCTAGGGCACAGATCACTCTTGGGTTTGGAACAGACACAGTGGAACACATCACCAGCCTTCAGGAAAGTGCTTTTAAAATAAGCCTCAAGAGCCACACTGACAGACAACCGACCCTCATTTCCGAGCCCGTCCTACTCTCGAGCTCTACCTGGATTACAAGGTAGTAAAAGTTGCTTGCGGTACAATGCACGGTGCCCAAAGAATTAAAATGTCCTACTCTAATTCAAGATAAAAAGATGGAAAGGAAAAAGCAGAAGAAAAAAAGAGGAGTGAAGGCAGAGAGTCCTGGGTCCATGGCCAGATGGTCACCACGAGAGGTCTGACAGCTCTGTGTGTATGTGTGTGTGTGTGTGTGTGTGTGTGTGTGTGTGTGTGCGTGCGTGCGTGCGCGCAGGCGCAGTGAGGACAGCTTGTATCCAACATCTGTCTTTCTAGGAAATGGTGACAAAAGAGAAATCAAGAGGCACGTTGGTCAAACCAAGCAAAATGTATACTGAGAAAGAATGAATGAAAGCTCAATGAAGAAATAGAGGGAAGGAATGAAATAATCTTTGTGCATGATGTTATTAGCATTAGTCCTGTTTTTGTGTATTAATGTGTGAGTATAAATGTGTGTGTGCACACGTTTAGAGGGGCTTCTCTGATTGGCTAGGTCAGGCGATGTGCCATGGAGGAGGAGCTCAAGATTGGCTGCACTGCGCCCCTGTCAGCCTCTGCCTCCACAAGAGACTGTTGTGAGGGCAGACTGGTGCACACACAAACACACAGACAGATTTACAAATGCTCTACTGGCAGGAACCGCATTTTTTCCCTCTCTTTTTCACTCGTTTTCTCTGTGCTTCTGCTACTGAGTGGAGCGAGGGATAGAGTGAGAGAGACAGCGAGAGAGAGACAGAGAAAGAGACAGAGACAGAGACAGAGAGACGGAGACAGAGAGACGGAGACAGAGAGCGTGGCTGCTATGGTAACTGTTCACAGTGGCCGAGAGTGGAAGGACCCTGATGGCTATTTGGCAGCAGCACCAGAGCAGCACACATTTGAATATACTGTCCATGTATGTGTGTGTGCGTGTGTGTGTGTTAATTGGGGGATAGACCTACTGGGAAAGTGTATGTGTGTATTTTATAACTCTGGTGTGTGTCTCTATGTGTTCTGCTGGATCAATATGGTCACTAGATCTCTTCCCACTAACTTCAATCTCAGCACCCATCTCGGTCTGTCCGTCCACCTCTTCAAACACTAACACTGTTTTACAACACACTCAATACGGATGAATGGCCCTATGATGGCCTGCCCAGGGTGTCTCTCCGCCTGCTGCCCAATGGCTGCTGGGATAGGCTCCAGCATCCCCGCGACCCCGAGAGCAGGATAAGCAGTTTGGATAATAGATGGATGGATGAATATGAATGAATGAATTTGACATTGTATTCCTACAATGACATACATCAATAAATACATTTAACCCATCCTATTGTATAGGAGCAGTGGGCAGCTGCAGCGCCCGGGGACCAACTCCAGTTCTTCTTTCCATTGCCTGGCTCAGGGGCACAGACAGGAGTAGTAACATGCATGCCTTTTTGATGGTGGGAGGAAACAGGAGCATCCGGAGGAAACCCACACAGACACGGGGAGAACATGCCAACTCCACACAGAAAGGACCCGGGGCGGCCTGGGGTTCGAACCCATGACCTTCTTGCTGTGAGGCAACAGCGCTAACCACTGGACCACTGTGCTGCCAGATAAATATGTTCTACTATAGTTTCCTCAACAATACTTTTTCACCATTTTCTGACCTAACATTACATATTGTACATTACATAAAAGCTGCTCTCTGTTCTCGTAATGAATGGGCTGTCAGAGCCATGTCAGATGTTGGCGGAAGTAGAGATGATTGCTGAGCCCTGCTTGTTGCATCACCGTGTCAATCGTTATTTTGCAAATGGTCAAATGTATGACTGTACTGACTTTTTTGTTGTTGTTGATTTTTCTCCCCAATTGTATCCGACCAATTACCCCACTCTCCCGAGCCATCTCGGTCGCTGCTCCACCCCCTCTGCCAATCCGCGGAGGGCTGCAGACTACCACATGCCTCCTCTGATACATGTGGAGTCGCCAGCCGCTTCTTTTCACCTGACAGTCAGGAGTTTCACCAGGGGGACTTAGCGTGTGGGTGGATCACGCTATTCCCCCCAGTCCCCCCCCCCCAACAGGTGCACTGACCGACCAGAGGAGGCACTAGTGCCAGCGACCAGGACACATACCCATATCCGGCTTCCCACCTGTAGACACGGCCAATTGTGTCTGTAGGGATACCTGACCAAGCCGGAGGTAACATCGGGATTCGAACTGATGAGCCCCGTGTGCGTAGGCAACGGATTAGACTGCTATGCTACCCGTACGCCCAACTGTACTGACTTTATCATTTGTGTCTTCCCGTGGTGTGGCCACACCATAAACAGTATTGATTTCATGTGAGCTGAGACAAGTAGTCTGTTTTAACTACGGTTGGTCATACATAAGAGAAATTGGCAACCATCATTTTCTGCTTTATTGGCAAGGAAAGCTTTTCCACTCCACCGCGTTTTGTAACTTTTGTAAAGTAAATGGGTGGAGAGGAGACTCCAGCTAAGACACTGGACAATGTGCTGTTTAATGACCTCATCCCTACTGAGGGGGCCTTTAGGTTTAGGACACTGGAATTGTCCCATGAAAGGAAGAGAGACTTTTTATTCCTGTTACCATTACACACTAAATCCTCTTCTCTCCAGTGCCTCACCTACATTAGAAAAGAGACTCTCTATAATGGAAAGTAATAAAACACTGTCATTCGACTAGAAACTAAACCGTTTGGAGATTTAGAAATAATCTTTACTTACAAGAATTATTCCCTAAATGATTAAAGAAAGTCTGATTCTGAAGTCTTTAGTCTCTTGAGCTCAACACTTATTACTGTGCAAAAGTAATGCTATTTTACTAACCCCCTGAAAGATGTTAATTATTATACTTTGATCAATGACCTTTCCATTACATCTCCACTACTGGCAGTTGCATCTCATCTTCCTCTCAAAAATCAAGATGACTCAACTGTACCTCCACAATGCCCTCCTGTTCAACTCAACAGGACCTGATGTCCAACGACCATGCCATACTTTTCCTCAATAAAATCACTCATGTCAAGAAAATGTCCAAAAGCACACTTTTGGGACATTTCTTAGAAACAGCATAAAAAATTGACATGAGAAGAAATTAAGGAATAGGGCAGGGATATATATATATACAGTGCATCTGGAAAGTATTCACACCCCTTCACTTTCCCTACATTTTGTTATGTTACAGCCTTATTCCATAATGGATTAAATTCCTTTTTTTCTCATCAATCTACATACAATACCCCATAATGACAAAGCAAAAAAAGGTTTTGTAGAAATTTTTGCAAATTTATTAAAAATAAAAAACTGAAATATTGCATGTACATAAGTATTCACACCCTTTACTCAGTACTTGGTTGGGGCACCCTTGGCAGCGATTACAGCCTCAAGTCTTCTTGGGTATGAAGCTACAAGCTTGGCACACCTACATTTGGGGTATTTCTCCCATTCTTCTCAGCAGATCCTCTCGAGCTCTGTAAGGTTAGATGGGGAGCCTCGCTACACAGCTCTTTTCAGGTCTTTCCAGAGATGTTCAATGGGGTTCAAGTCTGGGCTCTGGCTGGGCCACTCAAGGACTTTCACAGATTTGTCCCGAAGCCACTCCTTCGTTGTCTTGGCTGTGTGCTTAGGGTCGTTGTCGTGTTGAAAGGTAAACCTTCGCCCCAGCCTGAGGTCCTGAGCGCCCTGGAGTAGGTTTTCATCAAGGATCTCTCTGTACTTTGCTCCATTCATCTTTCCCTCGATCCTGACTAGTCTCCCAGTTCCTGCCGCTGAAGAACATCCCCACAGCATGATGCTGCCACCACCATGCTTCACTGTAGGGATGGTATTAGCAAGGTGATGAGAGGTGCCTGGTTTCCTCCAGACGTGACATTTGGCATTCAGGCCAAAGAGTTCAATCTTGGTTTCATCAGACCAGAGAATCTTGTTTCTCATGGTCTGAGAGTCCTTTAGGTGCTTTCTGGCAAACTCCAAGCGGGCTGTCATGTGCCTTTTACTGAGCAGAGGCTTCCGTCTGGCCACTCTACCATAAAGGCCTGATTGGTGGAGTGCTGCAGAGATGGTTGTCCTTCTGGAAGGTTCTCCCATCTCCACAGGGGAATGCTGGAGCTCTATCAGAGTGACCATCGGGTTCTTGGTCACCTCCCTGACCAAGGCCCTTCTCCCCCGATTGCTCAGTTTGGATGGGTGGCCAGCTCTAGGAAGAGTCCTGGTGGATCCAAACTTCTTCCATTTACGAATGATGGAGACCACTGTGCTCTTCGGGACCTTCAAAGCTGTAGAAATTGTACCCTTCCCCAGTTCTGTGCCTCGATACAATCCTGTCTCGGAGGTCCACAGACAATTCCTTTGACCTCATGGCTTGGTTTCTGCTCTGACATGCACTGTCAACAGTGGGACCTTATATAGACAGGCGTGTGCCTTTCAAAATCATGTCCACTCAACTGAATTTACTACAGGTAGACTCCAATCAAGATGTAGAAACATCTCAAGGATGATCGGTGGAAACAGGATGAACCTGAGCTCAATTTTGGGTGTCATAGCAAAGGGTGTGAATACTTATGTACATGCAATATTTCAGTTTTTTATTTTTAATAAATTTGCAAAAATTTCTGCAAAACTTTTTTCACTTTGTCATTATGGGGTATTGTGTGTAGATTGATGAGAAAAAAAGGAATTTAATCCATTTTGGAATAAGGCTGTAACATAACAAAATGTGGGGAAAGTGAAGGGGTGTGAATACTTTCCAGATGCACTGTATATATATATATATATATATATATATATATATATATATATATATATGTGAGTGTGTGTGTGTGTGTGTGTGTGCGCACGTGTGTGTATGTATGTATGTATGTATGTATGTATATATATGATGTCCAATATATATATATATATATACACACGTATACACACACACACACACACACACACACACACACACACGCACACACACACACACCAGGCCCGTAGCCAGAAACATATTTTGGGGGGGGGGGTCGGGCAACACTGCCGAAAGCTACCGGTAAATAAAATTCCCACACTGTATACTATAGCCTAATACCCAACCGTACGGTAAATGTCAACGTATTAATGGCCCATAGATAATCATCAATGCATTGATAAATAAAAGTGGGTCTTACCTAATAAAAGCAGGTCCAATCGTCTTTTTTGTCTGCAAAAGATGTCCAGTACCTCTTCACCACAATGTCTCTGTGCTCCGAGAGCAATGTCAGTCCATGAAGCCGTCTTTCCGTCATGGTAGTGCGCATTTTGTCCTTGATCCTTCCCAGACGGGAAAAACTTCTCTCGACATGGGCACTGGTGACAGGAAGCGTGGTCAAAACGCGGAGAAGCTTGAAGATGCTTGGAAACAACTCACTGTTACAGGCATTTAATGCCTCAATGGCATTTTGTGGAACATAAGTTGCATCTTTCCATTTATCCCGCCAGGTGTCAATTTCTGACTTTACAACTTCCAGATGCGGTGACACTTCATCAAGATACAGGTTGGAGAGCGCTTGAGCTGAGCTGTCGTTCAGCAGGCTGACCTTAGATGGCGGTAAGGAGCAGAGGTTGGAGATCACATTTCTGTGTTTGCTGAAGCGTTCCTTCATCTGTGATGAATAAAAGTCAAGCATGACTATGAAACGCTTTTGCCGGTAGTGATTTTCACAGGCCTTCAATGGATCCTCATTGCAGTCCATGCCTCTTCGTGGTCGAAATTCAACCCCATACTTGGCTGCTTGGGAAGAGGTCTTTTGGAAAATCTGCCTGAACTCCATCTCGGAGTTAGCCCTCATCTCATCTACCTGCTTAATAACAGCATCAGCAGCTGAAACGCAACTCACCAAGTCACAATTTTCCTTCTGGAGGAAGATGGACAGGTGGTAGGTTTTTGCAAGCATCTTCTCACTCACATTCATGGACAGCATGAATTCTGCATTGTCAATTGAATTAAAGAGCTGAGTGGCTTTGACAGATGTGTCTCCTGTGAAGGTTTCACTGATTTTCTGCAGGCTGGATCGCACAGGGTCTAAAAGCTCGTTGAATGTAAATATTGCGTCGTGGCGTTCGACCCATCTCGTTTCACACAACTTCGTCAGTCGCGTTTTCTTGCAGTCGGGTAAAAGACGCTCCGTCTCGTGTCGCAGACTGGCAGACCGCAAAGCCCAATTATGGGAAAAAGGTGCAGATTTCCGAGACAATTCCAAAGCAATTTCGCACCATTTGTACAGTGCAGCACTTGTTTAGGACCAAATTCAAACTGTGGCTGGCACAGTGCACATAAACTGCTTGCTTGTGCTTCTCTCTGATTTTAGCTTGGGCACCATTTAAACGGCCACTCATGGCAGATGCGCCGTCGTATCCCTGGCCACGTAAAAACTGTAAATCAACACCTGCATTTGTCAACTGACTTTCGATTGAATTGGCGATTGCCTCCCCGGTTAACTTCTCGATATCAACAAAGGACAAAAACTCCTCTCTGATGCTATATTGGCTGTCATGCTGGTTCACGTATCTGACACAGACAGAAAGCTGCTCCCGCCCTGAAACATCTTTCATGTCCTCTGCCAACACAGCGAAACACTGCGCGGCGTTTACTTTCTGCACCAGTTTGTTTGTTATCACATCTCCAATTATGCTGATTATTTCATTTTGTACATCAGGACTGCAGTAGCTAGCGTTTGCTGCACATTTACTCAAGTGTTGTAACAGTACTGTGTCGCCAGATGTAGCCCTAAACCCGAGCAAAGCCCTGAAATTTCCGTCATTGTGAGTTGGCTCATTCAATGTCACTGGTCCTGAATCAATATCACCTCTCAGGGCGAGTTCTTGGCGACCGCAAAAAATCAACGTTGCAATGATGCTTTTGAGTTTTTCTGTTTTCTTGGACTCGCTTTTTTCTCTCAGAATCGAGCCTCAGTGAAATTGAATCCATTTTATTGTTGAGAACCATTTGGAAATTGTCCGCTTTCAAACATGCATCCTTGTGATATGCCTTTTGTGCATGGTCTTTGAACGTCTCTAAAGCATGTTTCCAGTCTGAGAAGTGGACATTAATTAGCTTGCCAGCTTTTCTGTGCCCTCCCTTGCCCTTTTCTGTGCCCTCCCTTGCCCACATGCTCGACTGCAAACGCAACACAGTGCTTACAAAAACCGTCGGACCTTGTTGAGTATACTAGCCAGCTACACTGGTCAACCCCATGACGTTGGAAACGTAGTTTACCTCCTAGTTTTGTAGGGAATGTTTGTCCGATATTGGCCGTCCAGTCCAGTGAGTATATTTCTCTTCTCTGTTCGTCTGATATTTTCCCACCAATATAATCCACAAAGTCGTGTGAAAACGTTTCCGAGGTAGAGGACGGTGGGCGGGTCTGCTAACTCTGGCTCCGTTTCCGAGGAGGAGGGCAGTGGGTCTGCTAACACTTGCTCCGGAAAATCGGTAACGTTCGTGACCAGATCATCTGTAATTTTCTTTTTTTTCTTTTTTGAGTCGGGACACGTTGAAACAAAAAAATCACTGATTTTACGAATATTAACTTTACTGCTTTTGCCTGATTTACAGGTAGCTTTCGGCGGCTCCATTGCTTTTGAAAAGCAAACTATAGATCGACCATTTAGCTAGCATAACCAGTGGCAGGTTGCTTAGCTGACTCGTCAGACCCCTGAGCCAATCAAAAGCGTGTGATTTTATTTGTTTTACGAAACAGACCAATAAGATACATCATGTTTGGAAACAAATTAACTGACAGGTTTAACGCCTGTCAGTCACGATAGATGCAGTGTATGAGTAGGCTAGAGGGGCGGTGACAAATAATCAAAACGATAACTAAATAATTATTGGTGCCATTTCAGACGGGCCGTGGGGTTTCGGGGGGGGGGTTCAGACACGAAAACCACCTACCTGGCTACGTGCCTGACACACACACACGCGCACACATAACTTCCATCTGCAATTAATTTGAAAAGTAACTTGTCACATGACTAGTTGTAGAGAAAAGTAACAATACTATAATACTAAATGCACATTATTCAGTGCTGCGATTTGGTACGTAGGCACTAGGGGTCAAAAAATGCTTCTGCGTAGGTAGACACAAATGTCTGTGTTGCATAACCAAGGGAACCCATGGTGCACAGAAAGGTCCACAGTAGGGTGTCCGGGCGGCATGGTGGTCTATTCCGTCCATTGCCAACCAACATGGGTATCGCCGGTTCAAATCTCTGTGTTACCTCCGGCTTGGTCGGGTGTCTCTACAGACACAATTGGGTGGGAAGCCGGATGTGGGTATGTATCCTGGTCGCTGCACTAGTGCCTCCTCTGGTCAGTCGGAGCACCTGTTCGGGGAGGAGGGAGAACTGGGGGGAATAGAGTGATCCTCCCGATGCATTACATCCCCCTGGCGAAACTCCTCACTGTCAGGTGAAAAGAAGCAGCTGGTGACTTCACATGTATCAGAGGCAGAAGTGGACAACCCGGCTTCAGAACGTAAAAGTCCTGCCACGTATTTGTTCCACCCATACATACACTACACCAGCTGAATTTGATTAGCACAACTCTTCAGCCAGGTAGAGTGAAATCACCTTGTTTAGTGAATGGCTAGAACAAATACATGGTAGGACTTTTACATTCTGAAGCCAGGGTGTCCACCTCTGACTGGAGGAGGCATGTGGTAGTCTGCAACCCTCACTGGATCGGCAGAGGGGGTGGAGCAGCAACCGGGACGGCGCGGAAGAGTGGGGTAATTGGCCAAGTATAATCGGGGAGAAAAAGTAGGAAAAATCCAAAAAATAAAGAAAAAAGAAAATAAGAAAGGCCCACAGTGACAAAGATGTGCACACTTGATCGGTTTTATTTTTTTTAATTGGATTTTTTTCTCCCCAATTGTATCTGGCCAATTACCCCACTCTTCCGAGCTGTCCGGGTCACTGTTCCAGCCCCTCTGCCGATCCGGGGAGGGCTGCAGACTACCACATGCCTCCTTTGATACATGTGGAGTCGCCGGCCGAGGCATTTCACCAGGGGGATGTAATGCGTGGGAGGATAACGCTATCCCCCCCCCCCCGAACAGGTGCCCTGACCGACCAGAAGAGGCGCTGGTGCAGTGGCCAGGACACATACCCACATCCGGCTTTCCACCCACAGACACGGCCAATTGTGCCTGTAGGGACGCCCGACTAAGCCGGAGGAACACAGGGATTTGATCCGGCGATGTCCGTGTTGGTAGGCAACGGAATAGACCGCCACGCTACCTGGATGCCCTTGATTAAATTCTTAACCGCACACCAAGTATGTCTGCAGGCACATGTGTCATCCCAACACTGCTGGGTCCAGCAGGGAAAGCTATCTGGTGGTATTAAAGCACAACACAACAAAATAAGTGGCTATATACCCAGGGCTTTTGAGCTCCATTTAGTTCGACCCTTAATTTTCCCTTTCCTTTTCAGTTTTTTTCGGCTGCTCCTGTATAATTCGGTCTTGTAACCGTAGCACTGCCCTCTGGAGCACGTGTGAGAACTGCGTGTTAGCATGTAGGAGAAACCTCTGCACGCCAGCGTTCACGTGATGCACTCGCTTGCAAAGACTTGAAAACGTGCAGCTGTTTAAGCATTAATCAGGCTTTTTTGACATGCTAACATTTAACACTGCTCCTTATAAATTCATGTTGTGTATAGGACACTGGAAAAGCCTAATGCGGTGGCTAACCATCTGCAAGATCTGAGACGGTTCAACATCTCTCCCTCTTTCAATTTGCTCTCTTCACTCTTCCTCTAATTTTCCCTTCACATAACTAGGTCACACAGTTGTACATTACTGTTGCTCTGTGGATGTTTGGTTCTTTAATTGTGTGTGTGTGTGTGTGTGTGTGTGAATGAATGTGTGTGTGTGTGAGAGAGAGAAAGAGAGAGAGAGAGAGAGAGAGAGAGAGAGAGGGAGAGAGAGAGTTTACTCAGTCTAAACACACATTTAAAATAAACTTGGAAAAGAACAAAGTCCAACCCAGTATTTGCGTATTCAGGAAATAAAACCAAGAAAACACACACACACACACACACACACACACACACACACACACACACACACACACACACACACACACACACACACACACGCATTAGCATGTGCCAAAGCACACAGTTTGCTTTTAAAAAAAAAGCTGTTTCCTGTGCTGTGACGTGGATGTAGTATACCTGTGTGTGTCCTTGTTCCTGTGTTGAATGTGTGTGTATGTAAGTGCATCCATTTATGTGTTTGTGACTGCATCTGAATGTGTATATCTCAATGTGTAGACCATGATGGTAGAGGAAGTAAACCTATAAAAACACAAATTTTGAAGTGAATTTTCCCCCCCTAAGATTGTAGACCTGATTGCCCTGTTAATAGATTCAACATAAAATAAAACTGCATCATGTGGCTAATTAGAGAGGGGGGGGGTCTGTGGTAGCACTTTCTTTCGGGGTGGAATGCACATCACCCCCCCCCCCACCTTTTGGTTTGTTGCTGAAATCATATAGGGGCATCAAAGACACCAGTAAACCAGAGGCGAACCAACAGGGCACACTCTAGGCCTTCAGAAAGGGCCTAAGATATTCTAAAACACAATATTTAAAAAGTAATCCGTTCTAATTTTATTTCATCGATTCATAATTTGACAATCAACATCTAAACAAAATGTTTCTGAGGAAATAAACCCTTCAAATCTGCCTTTTCAGTTTGTGTTGGAATGCGAAGGGTTAAATGAAGGAAGCCCCATTGTCTCCCTATCAGAATTTTGCTGCCTCTGCAGTTGCTAGGAAGAAAATGATATGCTTTCAGCTCTGTGATTGGTGGTCCAGCTATGATTTTACAGAGGTCCCAACAATAATTCAATGAGAGTAATTTCAAATGACAGTAAAATTGACCAATCATATCTTCCCTGTAAATGGGTGGGATTTGTTATTGCTAGCTTTATGACAAGTTTGGGGGAGAAAAAAAACAACCGCTGATTAACTAGCTAGCTAGTTAGCCTGTTGGTTCACCATGGAAGTCGCGAGGGGAGAAGGTTACTGCTAGTGAGGAAGACATCGTTGTGAATTTATTATCCATGCCGTTTTCAAGATGAACTTTTAATGAAAAGTCGGAGCAAAGGAAGACCGACACCAGAGCTTAATTTGGTGCGGAAACCAAGGCTTTTGAGAGACATTTCAACTCCAGCAATTACACACGATAGCCCTGTGATAGCCAGGTGGCCTGTCCAGGGTGTCCCCCCGCCTGCCACTCAATGACTGCTGGAATAGGCTCCAGCATCCCCGCGACCCTGAGAGCAGGATAAGCATTTCAGATAATGGATGGATGGATGGATGGACGGACGGACGGACGGACCCCTGGATGACAGGCTCAACCAAGGAGCAAACGCTTTAAGGGCAAGTCATTTAAAATCTAATGGGCCGCTGTGCCAACCGATTTTATTCTGGCCGCCACTGCCACCGTTTTGGATACACATGTTAAGGTTTATTTGGGAGAACAGTCACTATGCAGAATTACTGGTCAATCTGTAAATTCAACAACTCAGCAGTCATTATCCACATTTACCGTAGTTTATATATTTAATAGGCTGCTGTGCCAATCTAATTATATTATTCATTAACAATATTGCTTGTTTGTGGTGGTGGGTTCCAAAATGCCATGATCGCTGTTCCCCGTCCATGGTCTTGAAGTGTATGTCGCTAATGGTTGCTTGGCTGTATGCTATCGTGAAATTTTGTTGGTTTTGTGTGGTAGGAAGGGGTGGTTGTCATGCGTTTTGCATCCCGTCCCTTTATCACCATATTCCACTGAAGTGCACACACAGCTTGTGTAATAATGTGATAATTATTTGTAAGGAAAATTTGCATTTTGCTTTAGAATTTTTGGGAGGCACGGTGGCACAGTGGTTAGCGCTGTTGCCTCACAGCAAGAAGGTCCTTGGTTTGGGTCATCCCAGGTTGTCCTCTGTGTGGAGTTTGCATGTTCTCCCCGTGTCTGCGGTGGGTTTCCTCCGAGTGCACGGTTTTCCCCACCATCAAAAAGACATGCATGTTAGTGTTAATACTCCTGTCTGTGCCCTTGACTGAGGCAATGGGAAAAGAACTGGGGTTGGTCCCTAGGCGCTGCACATCGGCTGCCCACTGCTCCTCGCTACACAGCTAGGATGGCTTAAATGCAGAGCGCAATTTCCCTACAGGGATCAACAATACTAATAAAGTATATTTTGCAGTACTATAGAGAGGACACAGTAAGCTAGGCTGGTAGTTTGCATTTTTTTCCTGACTAGAGAAGTGGGTTCAGAGGGTCAAGGTTTAAGAATCACATTTCCCTACTGCAATAAACCATATACGAGCTTTTATTATTGCTGATGATAAGGACACTTTTTTCAATACTGATTCAAAGATACACCATATTGCTTAGCCGACACATGTGGGGTGCAGCACAAGACAAAAAAAATACAAGGTGAGGGGGCGTCCGGGTAGTGTAGCGGTCTATTCCGTTGCCTTCCAACATGGGAACTTGTGGTTGGGGACTTGTGGTTCGAATCCCTGTGTTACCTACGGCTTGGTCGGGCGTTCCTACAGACACAATTGGCCATGTCTGCGGGTGGGAAGCCAAATGTAGGTATGTGTCCTGGTCGCTGCACTAGCGCCTCCTCTGGTTGGTCGGTGCTCCTGTTTGGGGGGGGGCTGGGGGGAATAGCGTGATCCTCCCACGCGCTACATCCCCCTGGTGAAACTCCTGACTGTCAGGTGAAAAGAAGCGGCTGGCGACTCCACATTTATCAGAGGAGGCATGTGGTGGTCTGCAGCCCTTCCCGGATCGACAGAGGGGGTGGAGCAGAAACTCGGGCGGCTCGGAAGAGTGGGGTAATTGGCCAGGTGCAATTGGGAGGGAAAAAAAAGCAAACAAAAAAAACAAGGTGAGTAGAAAGGTGACACACCGCATTAGTCACCAAAACGCTCTGAGTAGACTTGTGAGAAGCTGGAATGAGATGTTTGACTACAACACTACCACCTCCAGCACCCCTTACTTACACACACACACACACACATGTACGCACACACACCACCCGCCATCACTTTCCCTTTTTTTCACCTTTTCTAAAAACAAGTGTGCCACTCTAAATCTGTAAGCCCATCTGTGTATGGAGACACTGTTCACCACTCAGCACTACATGTCTTTGTCCATCTCTGTCTCTCTTCCTTTGTCTATATAACTCGAAACTGTTATCTGTCCCTCTAAATCTATCACTTTATATCCATCACTCTACACCAATCCATCATTCTCACTATTCATTACTCTATCACTATCTATCTGCCTATCCGTCTCCCTGTCCAACTTTCTATCTGTCCATCTGTCTATCCACGTATCTATCCATCCTCTCCCTGTACCACTGCATCTCGCTCACTTTAACTATCCAGCACTTTCACAGTATCTGCATATCGCTCCATCTCTCCATCTAAACCTCTTAACAGGACTCCATCCTGTGAGGGGTGTGGATCCCTTCTGGTCTGTTTTGCACAACTGCATGTGTATGTGTGTGTGTATATTTGCAGGAGGAGAGTGTGGCCACTGTCCTCTGGCTAATGTAAACATACCGGAGCACCAAGCCTGAAAGATCCCCTTTGCTTTCAGTTCATATACCTCAGCACCTCTCCGCCACTGGCTCTTCCCTGCATCCATCCGTTTCAACCATCTCTACCCACTATCGTATTCATCTTTCTCTCCCTCCATTCCTCATCCACTCGACATCTATTTGTCTCCCTCCATCTTCTCCTTCTCCCACTTTTTACATCATTCCCTTTCTCATCTCTCTTCCTCTCTCTCCCCCTCTCTCTATCTCATCTCTCTTCCTCTCTCTCTCTCTCCCCCCTCTCTCTATCTCTCCTTCTATCTCACTCCCATGTGTGCCAAGCAGGCAGAACTATCATTACCTCAGCAGGCCAGTATTGATCCAATGTCTCAGTGTGTGTGTGTGTGTGTGTGTGTGTGTGTGTGTGTGTGTGTATGTGTGTGTGTGTGTGTGTGTGTGTGTGTGTGTGTGTGTGTGTGTGTGAGTTTGTTATTTTAAGAGACTCAGACCTGTAATCAGTGTCTTAATGATAGTTATCGCCGAGACGACAGACTGTGTATGGTTATTCCCAGCTATGGATATAAACTGGCAGCCAAAGCACACATACATGCGCACGTACACACACACACGCGCACACACGCACGCATACACACACGCACACTTGCCCGTGCACACACACACATATGGATGCACGCGTGCAAACAGACAGACACACACACACACACACACACACACACAAAAACAGCCCCCCCCCCCCATCATACGTCATACCAAAACACAAGTGGTAACAGAATAGAGACATAGACATACAAACACACAAACGTAATCTGACACACAAACAGACACACAGCTTTACCACTAAGGACAATTATTCATATGGGGCTTAGTGAGTCATCTCTGTACTTGAGTTTGATCTCTGCTGTCTGTCCATTGCATTAAAGGGTGACAGCTGGTAGTTCACACACATCCTCATTTGTCCCACCCTGACCGCTACAGGTGTGTGTGTGTGTGTGTGTGTGTGTGTGTGTGTGTGTGTGTGTGTGTGTGTGTGTGTGTGGTATGCATGCCATTAAGAAAATATTATTTGAACTCATACTTGGTATGAATTGGTGCACCACCAACAATCTTGTCCTCAATGTGCAGAAGACGAAGGAGCTGATTGTGGACTTCCGGAGGTCTAGAAGCTGCAGCCACTCCCCCATACACATCAATGGGGTGGAAGTGGAGCGTGTCTCCAGCTTTAAATTCCTTGGAGTCCACATCAGTGAAGACCTCTCCTGGACATCAAACACCCAGGCCCTTGTGAAAAAGGCCCAACAATGCCTGCATTTCCTGAGGAGGCTGAGGAGTGCCCGTCTATCCCCCAAAATTCTCACCAACCTCTACCACTGCACCATAGAGAGCATCCTGACTGTTACAGCCATTTTTTATATTTGCTTCTAAGTAGAAAAAACAGACAGGTAAAGTCAAGCACACAAAGGCACTGGTTACATGACGTTTAGAGATACATCTTAAAAGGAGAAATACAAGAAATAGCTGTAACACTGACCAGCTGCATCTCAGTGTGGTACGGCAACTGCACATCAGTAGACCAGAAAGCTCTGCAGCGGGTCGTCAAGGCACCCCAGCATATCACCGGTACTCAGCTCCCAGCCATAAAAGACATTTATCACAAACGCTGCCTTCGAAGGGGTCTCAGCATCAGCAGAGATCCCACCCACCCCAACCATGGACTGTTCACCCCCCTGCACTGTGGGAGGCGCTACAGGAGCCTCAGAGCCTGCACTACCAGGCTCAAAAACAGCTTCTTTCCCCATGCCGTTACCCATCCGAACCTGGCTACCCACTGAAAGTCTGTAAATATATTTATACTTTTTTTCTTTACTTTAGCTTTTAGTCTTCATCTGTATATATGTTATACTATGTTTTTCTATGTCTATCTTGCACTGTTTGGCGAAGCCGCAGCCCTCATTTTGTTTTTAACATGTGCCTGCACATTATTTTTAATGACAATAAATTGAATTGAATTGAATTGAACTGAATTGGTAGCCTCAACCACGGGCTCAAGATTTGAAGACTTTGAACAACAGGACCAATATGACTAACATTAGATTAACAGGTGGTTTCAATTCCATTTGCAAATTTGGTGGCCTTCGCCATGCCTGTGTGTGTGTGTGTGTGTGTGTGTGTGTGTGTGTGTGTGTGTGTGTGTGTGTGTGTGTGTGTGTGTGTGTGTGTGTGTGTGTGAGTAATCTCCTCCCCCACCCCAAGAGACTAGATATAAACTTAGCTGTGTGGCTCTTCATAGTGACTTGGACAAATGACTTATGGATCACCCTCAAAACAAAGCTGTTTCATATCAAGCAGTGGGTAACTGGACTATTATGCATTCATACATATGTACACACGTGCCTGTCCACACACACACATACATTTTCCAACACACACAAAAAAGGTACACGTACACACACACACACACACACACACACACACACACACACACACACACACACACACACACACATACACCATCCATCTTGATAAATTACAGAATACAGGTGTAGCACATCCACATTTTGCTTGCACAGGAGAATCCATATGCACACACACACACACACATACAAGCATATGTACGTATATGTGTGGTTTTGCCAATATGGATATGTCCTATTTCGCAGTGTTGAGGAAGATGCATTTCAGAGGTAAATGACATCATTACCATATAAATGACTTCCAGCAAAACACATCTGCTAATGCTGCTGTAACCACCACACACACACACACACACACACACACACACACACACACACACACTGTGTTATGCACACACTTACAGTGCAGTAGCTTACATACAATTTGCACAGCACACAACCAAATCCCAATCCACCAGAAATGATAAAGTTAGAAACAGCCACATAAAGCTTTGGGTTTCATGCTATCAGGGTGGGAATGCTAACGTTTATCTTATTATGAAAAAAATATGTACCTAACACACATCTTTATTTATTTATTTATTTATTTGGAGGAACTAGAATGCAAACTAGAGTGCTAACTAGCGCCAATGCCAAAAAATAGGTAGTACGTAACACATGTCTTTATTTTTTTTGTGCTAACTAGAATGCTAACTAGTGCTAACTAGTGCTAATGCCTAAAAAGCCACAGCAAGTGCTCACTACACAACAAGGCAGCAGCAGTCAACTTGCAGTCGAATAGTGTCCCCGAAGCCCACTTTACATTTGTAACCATCTGTAAATTTGTGTATTTGTATGTTAATTTCTGTTTAATTCACGTATTCTTATGCATGTACTTATCTTTAGAGGGAAGTTCACACTCTTTACACATACGTTCGTTTCCATTGTGTTACTATACGTTTCTTGGCAAGTCCACCAATTGTGTCAATGCCGCATCCACAAGGGCGGTAAAGAACACCGTTAGTTTTCAATGCCACAACTTCTCACCACAATTTTCTTTTTTGGGGGGGATTTTTTTGTTCCCCTTTTCTCCCCAATTTTATCCGATTAATTACCCCACTCTCCCGCGCCGTCCTGTTCACTGCTCCACCCCCTCTGCTGATCCGGGGAGGGCTGCAGACTAACACATGTCTCCTCCGATACAAGTGGAGTCGCCAGCCGCTTCTTTTCACCTGACAGTGAGGAGTTTCACCAGGGGGACGTAGCGTGTGGGAGGATCATGCTATTTCCCCCAAGTCCCTCCCCCTCCAAACAGGCGCCCTGACCGACCAGAGGAGGCACTAGAGCAGTGACCAGGACACATGTCCACATCCGGCTTCCCACCCACAGACATGGCTACTTATGTCTGTAGGGACACCTGACCAAGCCGGAGGTAACACGTGGATTCGAACCATTGATCCCTGTGTTGGGAGGCAACGAAATAGACCGCTACGCTACTCGGACGCCCGTCACACCACACATTTTAGATAGAAGAAATTATATCACTAACACGACACAGGAAAAGCAAAGAAATGGTGTAACACAGAAAACAACAACAAAAAGGAGGGTTGTGATACATGTGTGTCTATTAAAGGGCTGGATAAATTATTATACTACAACACTGTAACAAGATCTTCGCTGAATGCTACAAGACAGCATATGACACACAGTAGTGGGCTTAAACGGTAGACTAGCGATTGAAAGCCTCTATGGTACTGTGGATGTGTAAGCAACATGTGACTGCAGGAGAGCCTCTTTTATTGTCCCTGTGACTGGAATGGCTTTTATCTCCTCTCCAAGACCACAAAGGGATGGATGGAGAGAGAGAGAGAGAGAGAGAGAGAGAGAGAGAGAGAGAGAGAGAGAGAGAGAGAGAGAGAGAGAGAGAGAGAGAGAGAGAGAGAGAGAGAGAGAGAGAAAGAGTGTGTAGGGCGGGTGAGGAGAAAAGGGACAGAAAATACAAGACTTCCGGTGGCTTGTTCTCAACATCTCAACGGCAATAAACACTGTTTACACCTGGCATTAACATGTGCCTTGTGTGATCCGATCACAAGTGGACAGCTCTAAGTACAGGTGTAAATGTACCCAATGCATCCTGAGATCCGATCGCTCCGGCCACATTTATTTATTGGGTTTTCCCCCTTTTTCTCCCCAGTTGTATCCGGCCAATTATCTCACTCTTCCGAGCCACCCAGATCTATACTCCACCCCCTCTGCCGATCTGGGGAGGGGTACAGACTAGGGATCGACCGATTATCGGTCTGGCCGATTATCGGCTTAGATATTTGTCATTTTTCATATTATCGTTATCGGCATATTTCTTATCAGCCAGCCGATTAAAAAAAGTCAGCTGCGCAACATGCGAGCTTCCGACGCAGCCTTCGCTCTCCTGAAGCACACAGCACGACACTCACTCCAACAACACAAACACAGAAGAGAAGCTTCGTGGAGTCAGACCACTTTTCCAAGGTAAGAGGAGCATGCCAGATGCCATAAAACCCACTCGGTTGGTAAGAAAAGCATGCCATAATGTTAGTAACAAAACTCAATCCGTAACATTAATTTCTCTGTCTCTCCACCTTTCACATGCACACACCAAAGAGCATAACGTCGGTTCGACATGAACTCGACAACAGGTTGTCAATTCAAACAGAGAACACATTTTCCACTGCAGTGCTTAACCTTCAAATGCAACTAAGCTAAAAGAAAAAAAGCCAGTGTGTGACATTTTAGTTACATACAGAGTGTTACTGTCAGTGTTGTGCATGAACGCGTAATAAGAGCGGCGGTCATTAAACGTGGTATCATGTACAACATATTTTCTTGTCATATATATGGGTGGTAACGTGTACTATAAGAGTGGCGGTCATTAAACGTCGTGGTCTCATGTACAACATATTGTAACGTGCACGGATAAATAGACTCGTTAGCCCTTGGCTAATAGGTCGGACCCTTTAGTTGACTGGTTAACGTTGTCGCCCGTGGTGCGGAGACCCGGGTTCGCGTCCCGGCTGCGGCGGTTTCCGGACGCCCCTTAAATTCACTACATTGGTGTCAGAAGTGGGATGGTGAGGCCATCGGAAGCACGTGCGCCCAGATGCGTGAGGGAACTGATATGCTAAAGCGCGGGGACATGCTTCCCGAAGGAGTGGGGTAGTATAACGTGCATGGATAAATAGACTCGCTAACGGGTCAGACCCTTTAGTTGACTGGTTAACGTTGTTGCCCATGGTACGGGAGAACTGGGTTTGCGTACCGGCTGCCCCCCGAATTTGCTGCAATATTTTGGTGTCATATATGTGACAGTGGGCGGCATGGTGGCGCAGTGGTTAGCGTGGTCGCCTCACAGCAAGAAGATCCTGGGTTCGAGCCCCGGGGTAGTCCAACCTTGAGGGTCGTCCCGGGTCATCTTCTGTGTGGAGTTTGCATGTTCTCCCCGTGTCTGCGTGGGTTTCTTCTGGGTGCTCCGGTTTCCTCCCACAGTCCCAAAGACATGTAGGTCAGGTGAATCGGCCATACTAAATTGCCCGTAGGTATGAATGTGTGTGTACACAGTAAAATTCTGAGTGTTAATTTAACTCTAAGAGTGTACAAATGGACCCGAAATGATCCATTTGTACACTCTCAGAGTTAAACTAACACTCAGTTTTTTACTGTGTATGGCGGCTCTGTGTGATGGCCTGGTAGGCTGACCAGGATGTCTTGCCGCTTGCCACCCAATGACTGCTGGGATAGGCTGCAGCATCCCCGCGATCCTGAGAGTGGTTCGGATAATGGATGGATATGTGACAGTACGTTAGAGTTCATCTGAGATCGAGTTGTTTAGGTTGAATGGTTCGTCGCTTGATTGGTAATGCCTAGGATTGCCACAGAGGGGAGCATGCGCTGACTTTTCCGAATTCAATACATTGAACCGAAAGAAAGCAACGTGTCAGTCTTTGTCTTCATTTTCCTTTTATAAGGTAATCGTCCTAGCTATGCCACCGTTTTGTGAATATATCAAGTAAGCAATGGTTATACTTTATAAGTTCGGTGATGTGCATGAAATATATGTCTTCTAGTTTAGAAATTACCATCATAAACACATGAATTGTTAGCCGAATTCCATGTGTCTTTATGCTAGCTACTGGAGAGCTCATGCTCGCCATGCAGTGTGGGGTAGCATAGAGCGGTAGCGTGCTGCTGGTTTAATTGTTTTCTTTTATGAATGTGGCGTCTGATAGTGTAAAGTTGATTTTTATTGTCTTCGATTTAGTTGTATGTAATTTCATTGTTTAAATTTATTCTAAAGAATTCCACCCAGACTGTTACATTAGATTGTTGTCAGATAGTGCCTTGAAAATCATGCACTTAATTTTTATCTTTTTCAAATATTTTCTATTAAACATATGTTCATCTAAAGGCAGCCTTGTGTTAGGGTGTTTGTTGCTGTAAATTTTGGCACAAAATGTTTTACATTTTCCGCAACGGGATATCGGCCCCAAATATTGGTTATCAGCCGCCATAACGTACTGATAACCGATATCGGTGTCAATATCGACTCTGAAAAAATCATATCGGCCAACCCCTACTACAGACTACCACATGCCTCCTCCGGTACATGTGGAGCTGCCAGCCGCTTATTTTCACCTGATAGTGCGGCGTTTCGCCAGGGGTATGTAGCACGTGGGAGGATCACGCTATTTTCCCCTTCCCCCCCAATCATGTGCCCCGACCGACCAGAGGAGGTGCTAGTGCAGGGACCAGGACACATACCCCCATCTGGCTTCCCACCTGCAGACACGGCCAGTTGTGTTTGTAGGTGCACCCGACCAAGCCGGAGGTAACACAGGGATTCGAACCGGCGATCCCTGTGTTGGTAGGCAAAGGAATAGGTTGCCACGCCACCTGGATACCCCTCTACACTCCGGCCACATTTGGAGGTGGCCTGGGACAGATTTTTCCACATCGCATTTGAAGTGTAAACTAAACACACGTGTCTCAGGCCACATTGAAGGGATATGTCAGTTGACTAGGCAGTCACCAAAGCCTCCTCTGGGTTTAGTTTAGTTCAGTTTTTCCCCCCTCGTCTGTAATTTCTGACACACATCAGACACCCACCCGCTTGTACATTCTAGTTCAACTTCAGTTTCAAGTTCATTTATCCATTGCATTTATCCAGCGCTTAGCTCGACCCCCTCAAACCCGCTGGAATAACGAAATAATCTGAGCCTGAACTGACATGATCGGGTCAAGCCTGACAGGGTGTCTCAAGTGTTCAGACATCTACACTTTCCTACAAAACGAGTTTTAAGAATGATTTTCAACTTTTGCTTTGTATTTTGAGCGCAAAATGAAAGACGGCAAACCATCAGAGCCTGATGCTCCTAATTCACTCAGTTAATTTTCCTCATCAGATTATTTGTCTTTTTGATGCGACATGCATTTGCTGCATCCATGCCATTGTAATAATGTGAAACTATTTACCCACAATACACTATTTCTTAAATGCAATATATCAGGTCAGGGGTGTGAAGGCCTTCAGACAGATCTACATCATCATCATCATCATCATCATCAAAATAATAACATTTATTTACACAACACTTTAAATTCCTGTTGTGCTTCACAACAAAGGGGAGTGGAAATAAAAGAGGTTCAGTTGGGATATGAGATGATTTATTTTAGTTCTTTAAGAGCACTTCAAATTTTGTATGACAACATAATTTGGTAAAATAATTGACTGTAATAATTTACAGATGTGAAATACGTCATACTAATTGATAGTGCATTAAAATGAGGCTCAAGTGAGTCTCATTTTGTTAAATGCCTGTTGTGTCGACTCCTCTGTCCTCGCGTTTCTGTCCGTGTTTCTGTATGTATTTATGTGGTTGTGACACGTGCCACGGGGAGGGTTCGAGATGAACGTGGACAGTTTTAGGCGATTAACACGGGCTTCATTTAATAATGTCTGTCATTCGTTCAGTCGCACGGGCCAGTGCGCTGCTCCCCCCGCGAGCCACAGCCCCTCCCTCCGCTTGCTGCCGAGGCTAAACCACGCCCCCTACCACAGTGATGTACGTGGTTATTTGCATATAGAGCGGGGAAGTGAGATCCAGTCACAAGTGTTACCTTGAGACGCATGTGGAGACGCATTGTAATGCCAGGTGTGAACTGACTTACCTACAGCTGTCCAGTTGTGATCGGATCACCCAACACACGTTTTTTTTTGTTTTTTGGATTTTCCCGCCTTTTTCTTCCCAATTATACTTGGCCAATTACCCTACTCTTCCAAGCCCTCCCAGTCATTGCTCCACTCCCTCTGCTGATCCGGGGAGGGCTGCAGACTACCTCAAGTCTCCTCCAATACATGTGGAGTCGCCAGCCGCTTCTTTTCACCTGACAGTGACAGAGTTTTGCAAGGGGGACGTAGCGCGTGGGAGGATCATGCCATTGCCCAGTCCCCCCCCCCCCATAAACAGGCGTCCCAACCGATCAGAGGAGGCGCTAGTGCAGCGACCAGGACACAACCCACATCTGGCTTCCCACCCGATGACACGACCAATTGTGTCTGCAGGGATGCCCGACCAAGCCACAGGTAACATGGGGATTCAAACCGGCGAACCCCGTGTTGGTAGGCAAAAGAATAGACCACCACACCACCCGGACGCCCTACCAAGACACATGTTAATGCCAGGTCTAAACAGCCTCCAAGTTGTCTTTCTTAAAAGCACACTTCCTATGCATGTCTTGCTCTCTCTTTTTAATCCTATTCTCTGCACCAGACCTCTCCTGCTGCTTTTACACCTTCTCTATGCTCACCCCCAAAATCTGTCATTGCCCGCACCACCGCCACACCACCGTCACCACCACCACCACCACTACTACAAATGCCTCTGGGCCATAACCATCCACACATGTCACACACATGCCATGATATGATAAGATAAGATATACTTCATTAATCCCCGTGGGGAAATCCTTCCTCCGTGGGGAAATCCTTCCTCTGCATTTAACCCATCCTAGCTGCAGTGCAGCGCCCGGGGACCAACTCCAGTTCTTCTCTCCATTGCAGTGGTCAAGGGCACAGGCAGCAGTATTACCCCTAACATGCATCTCTGTTTGATGCCATGGAACACAATGACCGCTCGCACATGCACACATAACCACGCCAACAAGCAACAGCAGAAGGCTTTGTTACAGAGTACCAGTCCTGGAGCCTAGAGGAACCGTTCATGCAGAAGAACAGGCATGTGCTTCAGCCCCCCCCCCCCAAAAGCCCCCACACCACACCTAGACTAGCACTTCTTAACAACACCATCACTTATTCATGTGAATGAACATTAGAAGGAGCTCTCCTTTTCTGCCTTCCTCGATCTCATTCTGCAGGGTCTTTCTATACGTCCGTGCATGACTCTGGGCATGCGTGCCTGTGTGCGTATGTGTGTGAGAGAGAGAGAGCGAGAGAGAGAGAGCGAGCGCCTGTGTCTGCGTTTATGAGGAAGGGGCTCAAGGGTATTAGCAGGGCATGATAAGGGCCGGGACATGCAAGCTATTAGCCATGTTTGAGCATGTGTGCCTGTGCAAGCTGTGTGTGTGTGTGTGTGTGTGTGTGTGTGTGTGTGTGTGTGTGTGTGTGTGTGTGTGTGTGTGTGTGAAGGTTTTATTTAAAAAGACAATGTGGAAAATAGTGAAGACCATTTACTTTTCCATTTACTCATCACTGGCTCACTGGTGTGTGTGTGTGTGTGTGTGTGTTTGGGGGGGGGGCTGCGACACACACAGCTGTGACCTGCTTCTGTTTGTGAGAAAATGTGTAGCATCTCAAATAGTCAAATAGTCTCTGTGTGCCCTTATGGATGTGCATGTTTGTGCCGGATGCAACCGACCGAGAGAGAGAGTGAGAGCAAAGGCGAGACGGGGGGGACGGGGGAGGGGTGGGGGGCAGGGTATTTGTTAATTATTGTAGCTGCTATTAGGGAGGACATGACGAGTAACTTCCCCTGCAGACGTGTCACGAACATCTCTTATTGTTCCCCCTCTGACAGATACCTCTCTCTTTTCCTCCTCACCCCCTCCCTTCATCCTTCTCGGCGGATAAACCTCTCCTCTTGTGTACCTCCCTCCCACACTCCCCTCTCTGTCTTTCTCTCACTCTCTTTCTCCCTCTTTCCGTCCTATCACCCCTCCTCTTTATTATTCATTCTGGCTGTGAAATGCACCTTAGGCACCACACTTCCCCTTCAATCTCCATCTCTCTCTCTCTCATTCACTCTTGCTTATCCCTCCGATCCCCGTCTCCGGTCAAATCCCCCCCCCACCCCACCCCCCACCACCTCCCCCCTCTCACCCTTTGTTATCTTTCCTCGTGTTTCATTTTCGCCTTTGTCTTTCATCCTACGATCTCTTCATCCTACCCCGATCTCTTCATCCAAGATAGACACCCGCCATCCCCTCCGTCTCAACTCTAGCTCCTCTTCATCTCCCTCTTCATCTTTCAATTCACTCACGCATACATATCCTACCCCTCGTTTTGCCTTTTTCCTCTAATAGTTTCTCAGCTCTTTTGATCTGCCGCACTCTTTTTCTTGTGTATATGTGTGCGTGAGTGCATTTCTCTGTCTGTCTTTGGTAGTTCATCTTGGAAACTAAAAGCCTGCCTCTTCGAAGCTGCGTTGGCTTTTTATATGGTCCCGGTTGCTATGGCAACACCCCTCCCACAGCCTTGATTAGGCAGCCAATGAGAGGATTGCGTTTCACTTCCTTGTTCCAAACAGCATGCACTTTAAAGAGGCACTAGACATTTACAGGAGACCTGGGAGAAAGCAGGATTAGAACATTATATATGGAAAATCTGTGACTCACAACCCCCCCCCCCCCACACACACACACATGCAAAAACAAGCACATGCACGCGCACACAGACACATGCACGCACGCGCGAACCGAGAGAGATGTTTGCATCATGGATACTTGTTAGTGTTAAACTAATGACCTTCTATTCAGCCTGCAGTGTGTTAGTGGCTAGCGTGCTAATAGCCTTTCTCTATTAAGCAGCAAACAACATTTTGGTCATGGCATGGGCTCTTTGACCTTGGACTCTGTGAGGTGAGTGTTCTGTACAGTACACCGATGAAACACAAATTATGTTTGCAAACACACATGCAGTCAGTCACACAAACAATCAAAAGACCTTTCTAGAATGTATACATAACCAAATGCAACCTGACTCCTAATGATCCCGCGTACGCACACATGCATCCATGCCAATAAACACACAGGAGTTGACACACACACATGCAACCACACATACAGCCCCTCTATTGTCACCAGACAAAGACGCAAGTGAACCCGTTTGAAAGTGCCCCAAAGGGAGACCTGATTTTGCACTCTCTGTCTCTCTCTCTCTCTGTCTGTCTGTCTGTCTCTCTCTCTCTCTCTGTCTGTCTGTCTGTCTGTCTGTCTGTCTGTCTGTCTGTCTGTCTGTCTGTCTGTCTGTCTCTCTCTCTCTCTCTCTCTCTCTCTCTCTCTCTCTCTCTCTCTCTCTCTCTCTCTCTCTCTCTCTCTCTCTCTCTCTCTCTCTCTCTCTCTCTCTCTCTCTCTCTCTCTCTCTCTCTCTCTCTCACACACACACACACACACACACACACACACGCACACTGAGACACGCACATTAACCCACCCCCATGCTCGGTGGCCTATTCTGAAGAGTAACAAACAGGCTAGCAGACAGAAGTGGGGGAGGGGTAAAAAGGGTCTCACTATGGTAACAAGGGTATTATAAGCCAATTAGGAGTGCCGCCTGAGTAAATGACAGACAGGGTGGAGAGTGCTACATGGCCTCACTGTCTGATATTGAGAAGGTGTGTGTATGTATGCTCTGTTTGTGTGAATGTGTGGGTGTGTGTATATAAAACAAGCCCCCTGCTTCTCTTACAGCTAAGGCTTCTTGCTTATTTCTAAACTGCTCCGATATGACACGTGAGTGTGTGCGCGTGGGCGCACGCGCGCGCGCGCACGCACACACACACACACACACACACACACACACACACACACACACACACACACACACACACACACACACACACACACACACACACACACACTTTCCTTGAGGTCCAGTTCCTACTCACAAAGGCATTCAAAAGATCTCTTTGTCTCTCTATCATGGCCGAGAATGATGAGAGAGAGAGAGAGAGAGAGAGAGAGAGAGAGAGAGAGAGAGAGAGAGAGAGAGAGAGAGAGAGAGAGAGAGAGAGAGAGCGAGAGAGAGACCAGCACGTGTTTCAAGATGCAGAGGACCTGAGGGAAAGCAGGGGGAGACGGAGACCTGAAGGGTGGGGGGACTGAAAACATGGAGCAAGACACTGAGGAAAAAAAAAGGGGGGGAGGTAGCGGAGGGCAAAGGAGAGAAAGAGAGGAAGACAAGAAGAAACCAGGCAAAGAGGGAAGCAGAGAAATGAGAAAACTGAGAAATGACAGTTAGCAAATGAGAGCAGAAGAGTGTGTGAGCAAGTGAGAGTGCGAGAGAGAGAGAGAGAGAGAGAGAGAGAGAGAGAGAGAGAGAGAGAGAGAGAGAGAGAGAGAGAGAGAGAGAGAGAGAGAGAGGCAAACAGCCAGGCTCCAGTGCTGCTCTGAACTCGTTTGATCCAGTTTGTCTCGCCAGGCGTTCCTCGAGATGCATTCCTGTGGCTGGCTGGGCGCACACAGTGAGAGAGTGAGAAAGAAAGAGAGAGAGAGAGAGGGGGGGGGGGGCAGAGATTCAGGGAGAGAGCGAGAAGAGAGTGAGATTCAGGGAGAGAGGGCGAGTGGGAGGTAGAGATATTAACTAAGAGAGCGGGAGACATCCAGACAAAAAAGGCAGAAATACTTCAGGATAAAGGATTCTGAAAGAGACTGAGGGTGTGAGCGAAACAGAGATAGAGAGGGAGGGGTGGTGGAAAATGCTTGATTCTTGAGAAGAGAGAGGGCTATCGGAAGAAACGGGCAGAGTGAGAGATAAAGTAAGGATAAGGAGAGAGACAAAGGGTGGGGGGGGGCTGGTGGGGAGAGAGATAATAATAATAACTTTATTAATATAGCGCCTTTCAAAAACAAAGTTACAGATAGACTAGGCAGAGGAGGAAGAACACTAAGGGAAAGAAATAACGTGTTTCAGATTTTTAAAAAAAGAAAAGAAAAGCAAATACAGTGAAACTACGTCGGGGCCAAACATTACCTGCAACCGAAGTTCAACCTACCCCCACCCAAACTCCCCCATTTATCCTCTCACAGTAGGAAATCTGATTCCTGCAGTCATGGAGCCAAGATTCAAAAACAAGACTCTGGTCACAAACAGAGCAGAGAGAAATGAAGAGAGGAGAGCCTCAGACTTTCTGCACATTCTGTTCACTAAAAAAGCCACAATTTAACTCTTCTTTCCTACTCTGTGAAATTTGGATCAAACTAAAGCGAAAGAGTCGTAAAAAAAAAGAGTCCAATTTTTTACAACCCATTTACACTTAGATGTTGAAATAAGATTTTCCTCATGAAAGGAGGACAAGTTGGGTCAGTTTAGGTGACACCATCTTGATCCTAGCAGACTGATGCATCTGAGCTCAAGATATTTTCACTTGTCAAAATTCTGTCAAAAAATGTACAAATGTATTCAAGCAAAATTATCTCAATACATCAGCAGACTTCACCTGTTTAAAGGGAAAACGATTTCAGAGCTTGATGTCAGACTTAAAGACGATGCAAGAGGATGTCTTAGCACTAAGCAAGGGGTTTTTCAAAACAGCAAGCCTCAACCTGCATCACGCACAGGTCTACAGCTAACCTACAGACTGGAAAGAGTCAAAACGAATGTCCCACTTCAAATCATTGGATTAAAGTCCTGCAGACAGTTGCCTGTAAAATGTACATGGATATGGAACATGAGATAGAAACAAACAAACAAACAAACAGACTGAGAGACAGACAGATAGACAGGGAAGGGAAAGGGGAATGTGGATCACAGCTGGACTCGTCTCACTCTCCTCACCATGGTCAGACACAATCATGAAGATAAACGAAGGTACGCACACTGTAGATCCCTAATATGCAATTTATTAAGACATCCACAAAGTGATGTTTCGAGCTACACACTCTTCTTCATAATTGACAAAATAAATACAGTCGCGATCTTAAATAGATAATAAGCGCCGGTCACATGACCTCTGGTCACATGACAATCACATGACATAACTTTAACACCAAATATCAATCCACAGTATATACAGTCACGTGTGCTGAATACACATGATAATAACAATAACTTTATTTATATAGCACTTTTCAAAAAAGAGTTACAAAGTGTTTTACAACACAAAAAAATGGTAGACAAACAATGATAAAAAAAACAACTTAACAAAAGTTAAATAACATCAGGAAGAAAATACAAAAAGCAAGAGGAGCTGCATATGAGAAAACATAAGTACAATAAAACAATGAAAAATAATTAAAGTAATCAATAATAAATAAATAGATAGTAATAAAATATAAACGCGATAAACAAATGATACATTTGGACAATAAATCCTGAATAAGCACACTTATAAAAGTATGTTTTCAAGAGGGATTTAAAAGAGAATAGGGAGCTTGCCAGTCTGATCTCCTCGGGGTGACTGTTCCAGAGAGTAGGGGTCCTAACAGAAAAAGCTCGGTCACCCTTGGTTCTCAGCCTAGATTGTGGAATGGCTGGCAGAGCCCGGGTTGAGGACCTCAGGTTGCGACTGGGCACAAATGGTGTCAGAAGATCTGAAATGTACTTGGCTGTGAGTCCAGAGCGAGATTTAAAAGTTAACAATAATATCTTAAAATCATTTCTAAAGTTTACCGGATTCAATAAAGAGAAGCTAAAATAGGAGTAATGTGCTCTTTTTTTTTTTGGTTTTGGTGAGGAGTCTGGCTGCTGCATTTTGGACAAGCTGTAATTTATGTCGACTGCTGATTCAGATGTGTAGAGGGGGTTACAAAAGTGCAAACGAGAGGAAATAAAAGCATGTATGACAAGCTCTAAATTTCTACTGGGTAAAATTGAACTGATCCTGGAGAGTCTCCTGAGTTGGAAAAAAAACCCCAAAAAACAGCCTGACAGCTAAGTTAACATGCTTATTTAAGCTGAGGTGCTTATCAAAGATGACACCAAGATTTTTGCTTTTTTGGCTATATTTTGAGACAGACAGCCCAGTTGCTTTGAAGTATTAGCATAAACTGTGTCAAGGCCAATGATAACTACCTCAATCATATCAGTATTTAGCTGCAGGGAGTTCTGGGCCATCCAATCCAGCGTTTGAGGTCATGCATACAATCATAGGTTGTATTAATTTGATTAAAATCATTAGGGTTATAAGAAATGTACAGTTGAGTGTCATCTGCATAGGAATGGAAGCTCACAGTATGGCTGCGAATGACATGCCCCAGGGGTAACATTTAGAGACACAACAAGAGTGATCCAAGGACAGACCCCTGGAGAACCCCAGGTGTCATCTTTACAGAGGATGATTGTGACTTGCCAATGGCTACCCTAAAAGATTTATCTTGCAAGTACGAATAAAACCACTTTAAAACTGAACGAGAGATGCCAACCCAATGTTTGAGATGTTTCAATAAAACAGAATGATCAACAGCGTCAAATGCTGCACTTATATCTAACAGAACTAAAACTGAAGATTTTCCAGCACCAGCATCAACCAGCAGATCATTCATCACTTTAAGAAGTGTAGTCTTTGTGCTGTGGTTTGCCCTAAAGCCCGACTAAAATGTCTAAAGAGTTCATTTCTATTTAAAAAGGACATCAATTGTTCAGCAACAACTTTTTCAAGAACCTTGGAAAGAAGGGGCAGTTAGAAAATTAGACTGAAATTATCCAGCGAGTTAGGGTCTAAACTTTTTTTTTTTCAGAAGGGGTTGTACAATTGCATTCTTTAAATAAGCAGGGACAGAACCAGTCAATAGTGACATGTTGATTATGGAGAGACTATAGGGGCTGACATATCCTTATACTTCTTCAGACAACTCACAGGCAGGATGTCAAGAGCACAAGAGGAGGGCTTCATTTTATTGATCACCTCAGTGAGAGTGTCATTAGATGTTGTTTCAAAGGTGTCAAAGAAGGCAGCAGTTTCAAAAGAAACTGTTGTGTCCCGTGCAAGACGGGGAATGTGCATTCCGATGCTAGAGACTTTGATGACAAAGAAGGTTAACAATTCTTCACGTTTCTCAGGGGAGGAGTCCATACTGACACTCGGAGGAGCCTCTGTGGCATGGTTAATTACACTGAACAAAACACTGGAGTTGTGTCGGTTCTTTTTAATAAGGTCTGAAAAACACTCTGCTCTGGCATTTTTAACCTCCGTCTTAAAATTTCTCATAGAATCTTTTAAAATGTAAAGGTGCACTGTCAGTTTAGAGGCTTTCCACTGCCACTCTGCCCTACAACAGTCCCTCTTTAGGGCACGTATGCTGTCCCGTTATCCATGGCAGAAAAACAGAGGGTTTTCTTTGCTTATATGGTGCAATTTGGTCCAGGATCTGGGCACAGGTGTTAAAATTATTTAGGACTGTATCAACATCTTAACTACAGCCAATGTCAACTGAGGAAGACAGGAGAGCATCAGTGAATTTTGCTGCAATGGACTTATTAAAAATAAGAGAACATACAGGGTTTGTCTTATTATTGGAAAGATTATTTTGGACCACAGATGTGAACATTATGTATTTGTGGTCGGCGACACTAACATCTTTGCACAGTATATTGTCTTTTGAAAGACCATATGAAAGGACAAGGTCAAGATTGTGGACCTACCTTGTTGTGAGTAGGCCCTGTGAGAATTTTACTTAAATTAAAAGACTCAACAATTTTTAAAAACTCTATGGATAAAGAATTATTAGGATAGCAAACATGTATATTAAAATCTCCCAGAATCAGAACTCTATCATAGTTTGGCATTAGAATAGAGCGGTGTTCAGAGAACTGAGTAAGAAAGCCAGACACAGATCAAGAGGGTCTGTAGAATAAAATGCACGAAGTTTTAACGTTCCCTTTAATACTGAAACACAATGACTCAAAAGATGAAAAGTCACCCAGGGAAAAGAGTGAGCAATTGAAATTGTCATTATAAACAACTGAAAGTCCTCCCCCTCTACCAGATGACCTGGGATAGTTGAAAAAGGAGAAATTGGGGGGGGGGGAATTCTACAAGGGGGACAGAGTCACCAACATTTAGCCAGAGCTTAATTAAGTTCAGAGCTGGCAGAGTGTCTGGACACTTCCTCCTTTAACAAACTATGTTGAACAGATGAGGTTTTCTTTCAGGAGCCAGGGTGGTGAAAGGTAGCCAATGGGAAGCGCTCCACTCCTGGATGCAACGGACTGGTCAGCGGAGGGAAGTCTTTGTTGTCCAGGATGTCAAATCAATTTGCTGGTAGGTCGGGGGAGCAGACGATAAGGAGGGAGGACAGCCAGCTGGATCAGAATGTACCGGGGAATTTGGGGAGGTCAGATTTTCCAGAAGTTGAAGTTTATTTCCAAGCTGGAAAGTCTCATGTGAGAGCAGCTGCAGGCAGTGTTTACCCTGGCAGTGTTTACTGTTCTTAACCTGGACCCAAGGCTCTGGGATGGATGGAGTTGAGCAAACCTGGGTCATAGGTTTTGCTTCAAGGCTGAGCCACACGTCCTCTCCCAGGGTAGAGAGGCCTGTAGAGGGGATCATTTCAGCCCCAGACCATGGAATAGTGGTATCACTGTCCTGGGATAAAGCTGTAGGGTCTGGGTGGCAGGACAGGCTGGTGCCCCTCCGATTCCCTAAGAAGGAGAGGTGTTTTGACTGCGCTGTGGCCACGGATGATAGGTCCAGGATGAACTAAATTAATATGAATTGGGGTGTCCGAGTAGCATAGTAGTCTATTCCGTTGCCTGCCAACACAGGGATCACTGGTTTGAATCCCCGTGTTACCTCTGGCTTGGTCAGGCATCCATACAGACACAATTGGCTATGTCTGCGGGTAGGAAGCTGGATGTGGGTATGTGTCCTGGTCGCTGCACTTGTGCCTCCTCTGGTCGGTTGGGGCGCTTGTTCGGGGGGAGGGGGAACTAGGGGGAATAGTGTGATCCTCCCACATGCTATGTCTCCTGGCGAAACTCCTCACTATCAGGTGAAAAGAAGCGGCTGGTGACTTCACATGTATCAGAAGAGGCATGTGGTAGTCTGCAGCTCTCCCCGGCTCAGCAGAGCGGGTGGAGCAGTGACTGGGACAGGTAATTGGCCGGATACAATTGGGGGAGAAAAGGGGGGGGATCCCACATTTTTTTAAATTAAGTAAATATATATTAAACATAGAAGTATGAGTTTAAATACTTGGGGTCAACTGTTCAAAGTAACAGGGAGTGCAGAAGAGAGGTGAAGAAGAGAGTGCAGGCAGGGTGGAGTGGGTGGAGAAGTGTGTCAAGAGTGATTTGCGACAGAAGGGTACCAGCAAGAGTTAAAGGGAAGGTTTACAAGATGGTTGTGAGACCAGCTATGTTATATGGTTTGGAGGCAGTGGCACTGATGGAAAGACAGGAGGCGGAGGTGGCAGAGTTGAAGATCCTAAAATTTACTTTGGGACTGATGAGACAGGATTAGGAATGATTATATTAGAGGGACAGCTCAGGTTGGATGGTTTGGAGACAAAGCAAAAGAGGCAAGATTGAGATGGCTTGGACATGTGTGGAGGAGGGGTGCTGGGTATATTGGGAGAAGGATGCTGAATGTGGAGTTGCCAGGCAAGAAGAAAAGAGGAAGGCCAAATAGGAGGTTAATGGATGTGGTGAGGGAGGACATGCAGGTGGCTGGTGTGACAGAGGAAGATGCAGAGGACAGGAAGGAATAGAAATGGATGATCCGCTGTGGCGACCCCTAACAGGAGCAGCCGAACCTAGTAAAGGAGAAATTGGGGGGGGGGGGAATTCTACAAGGGGGACAGAGTCACCAACATTTAGCCAGAGCTTAATTAAGTTCAGAGCTGGCAGAGTGTCTGGACACTTCCTCCTTTAACAAACTATGTTGAACAGATGAGGTTTTCTTTCAGGAGCCAGGGTGGTGAAAGGAACCTAGTAATAGTAATATGTATATATAAAAATAAAAATATATAAAAAGATATTTTATTTGTAAAGCGCCTTTCAAAGTACTCAAAGACGCTTTTCATATGCTAAACATAAAAGCAATACACCCCAAAAATGTAACACACAACAGTAATCACACACTAAAAGAAATTCTGAAGAGGTGTTTTTGTTTTTGTTTTGTTTTGTTTTTCCAAAAAGAATGCCCCCCTTTCTCTTCTTTCTCTTCCCAGTTGTATCCAGCCAACTACTCCACTCTTTCCGAGCTGTCCTGGTCGTTGCGCCACCCCCTCTGCTGATCCGGAGAGGGCTGCAGACTACCACATGCCTCCTCGAATACATGTGGATTCGCCAGCCGCTTCTTTTCACCCGACAGTGAGGAGTTTCACCAGGGGGATGTAGCACGTGGGAGGATCACGCTATTCCCCCCAGTCCCCCCCCCCGAACAGGTTCCCCGACCGACCAGAGGAGGTGCTAGTGCATTAACCAGGACACATACCCACATCCGGCTTCCCACCCGGAGACACAGCCAATTGCTTACGGGGTGTGTTTTGATTGATTAATGATTTGATCATGGACAGATCGGTGAAGCTCTGATGTGATTCGGGAGGGAGTTCCAAAGCGAGGAGGGAGCAATGGAGAAGGTGCTATCGCCCCAGGTGGGGTGCATGGTCCTGTGTGGTGGAGACAGGAGGTTGGCATCGCAAGAGCAAAGGCTACGGAAAAGAAAGTGGTAGTGGAGCAGGTCAGTGAGGTAGGAGGGAGGTCTGTATATGGAGGACTTTGTGAGTGAGGAGAAGGACTTTGAATTAGATCCATTGCGGTACAGAAAGCCAGTGAAGGTTCTGGAAGACAGGGCGATGTCATCACGGGAGTGGGTGAGCAGGTGGGCAGCAGAGTTCTTGACGTACTGGAGTTTGTTTAGGACTTTGGATGATGACCAATAGGGAATGTTGTTGCAGTAGTCAATTCTGGATGTGATGAAGGTTCAAGGGATCGAGGTTTCAGCAAAAGGAGAGTGATGGGCAGACACAAGTTATGGTTTTTAGGGGGGGAAAGGCAGTTCTGGTGATTTGATTGACATGGTGTTCAAAGGAGAGGTTGCTATCGAAAGTGATTCCAAGGTTGTGGATGAGTGGAGAGGGAGACAGAGCAGAGTTATTAATGGTAGGGCAGAAGTTGTAAGTCGTTTTGGTGTGGGATTTGAGACTGATGATGATCATGTCAGATTTATCACAATTTAGTTTGAGGAAGTTGGCTTGCATCCATGACTTAATTTCAGTGAGTCAGTTGGTCAGACTGGAGTAAGTTGTAGTGGTGATGGATTTAGTGGAGATGTAGATCTGGACATCATCATCATAACAGTGGAAGTGGAGACCATGACGTCATATAATGTTACCAAGGGGGAGCATATAAAGGATGACCAGGAGAGGACCAAGCACCGAACCCTGGGGGACGCCTTGGTATAGGGGAGCAGTGATGGAGGTGCAGTTTTTGATACTGATGAGCTGTTGTCTGTTTGTGAGACATGACTTTCGTCAGGAGAAGGTGGTACTGATGATGATGACGACGGAGGATTCAAGGTGGGAGAAAAGAATGGTGTGGTTGATGGTGTCAAAAGCTGCAGTGAGATCGAGGAGGATGAGAATGCTGAGGTGGCCAGAGTCTGTGGAGAGGAGTAGGTCGCTATTTGCTTTAAGGAGACTTGTTTCAGTGCTTTGCTGTGAGCGGAAACCAGATTGAAATGGTTTGAACAGGTCATTGGAGATGAGGTGGGCTTTGAGTTGGGAGGCAACAGCACGTTCCAGTATTTTTGACAGAGAGTGAAGATTGGAGCTAGGCTGTAAATTGCTCATGATATCAGGGTTGAGCCCAGGTTTTTTGAGGGATGGGGGTGACAGCAGCCAGTTTAAGTGTATGGGGGACTGAGCCAGAGCTGAAGGAGGAGTTAATGATTTCTGTCATAAGTGAGGAAATAGCTGGGAGACAGTCCTTAACAAGATTGGATGGGATGGGATCTAGAACACAAGTGGAGCTTCTCATTCATACCATAAAGTTGGACAGCGCCACTGGGGACACAGGAAAGAACTTTGACAGGGGCTAAGTGGTAAGGGGGGGGGGTCGGAGAAGGCAGGAGAGTTGGTCAGGTTACTGTAGATGGTGTCAAATTTAGCTTGGAAAAATAAAAGGAAAGCGCTGAACTTGTTAACTGTGAAGGAATTGGAGGGATTGACACTGGGTTTGAGACGTTTGTTTATTGTGGAAATGAGAGCCATGGGGTTGGTGGAGCCAAAATGTATGAGGTGTGAGTAGTAGGTGGACCGGGCTGGGATGAAAGCATCCTTGTTTTGTTGAAGGTAGTCTGTGTTGGCTTGGAGATGCACTGTTAAACCAGTTTTCTTACAGTCTTTCGAGCTGGTGCTTACGAGATTTTATTTGATGGAGTTCAGGGTGTTTCCCTTCCTGCTGCCCAATGACTGCTGGGATAGGTTCCAGCATCCCCATGACCCTGGGAGCAGGATAATCAGTTTGGATAATGGATGGATGGATGGAGTTCAGGTGTATACCAGGGAGTTGACTGTGTGAATGACACTATTTTTGTTTTAATGGAGGCCAGCTGATCAAGACAGGAAGAGTGTGAGTCATTATAATAATTGACAAAGTTGGAGGGATTATCAGACAGCAGGGAAGGGGAGGCAGACATTTTACTAGCAAGAGAGGCGGAAACAGCTGAGGGGGAGATAGAGTTGAGATTTCTGAAGGATATTATGCATTTAACTTTTGGGATGGGGACAGGGATATCAATGTCCATGGTGACTGCCATGTGGTCAGAGATATTGAGGTTGAGGCTGGACACTTGATGAATTGTGAGACCAGCGGAGCAGACCAAATCCAGGATGTGGCCACGGCTGTGAGTGGAGAAGTTGATATGTTGTGTGAAATTGAAGCATTGTAGCAGTTCCAGTAATTCTATGGCAGATTTACAGTCAGTGTCATCAATGTGGATATTAAAATCACCCAGGAGGAGAACTGAGGGTGAGATGGCACAAAGCTGGGTCAGAAAATCAGAGAGGAAGGATGGGTCAGAAAATCAGAGAAGTCAGAGAGGAAGGAGGAGTTTGGCTTGGGGAGGGGGGTAGATAACGGCAGAGACCAAGGGAGTGGGACCAGAGAGTTTGAAGGCAAGGTTTTCGAAGGAATGAGCGGCAGGAATGGAAATGGTGGTTGTTTGAATGTCCTTCCTGTAAACAGCTCGAACACCACCTACCCACCCCTCAAGACAGGGTTAATCAATTTATGTGAATCCTGTGTCTGGTTTAGTAGGAAATAGTCCAGGGGTTTATGCCAGGTTTCAGTGAGACAGAGGAAATCAAGGTTATTATCCATCATCCAAACCGCTTATCCTTACTCAGGGTCATGGGGATGCTGAATGAGGCTTTTGTTATTGAGTGAACGTGTGTTGGGCAAAACCAATTACAGATTATGTTGTTTTATGATAGGTTGTGAGGACTGAGGTAGGGGATAAAGATTGGACTGAGTCACCTGTCGTTTATTGTGGTAACATTGAGGGCAATGATGTTTCTTGGTAATACGATCAGGAATGGGAGGAGGTAGAACAGCAGTGTGATCATACCACAACGGGGAGCTGGTGTGAGGGAAGGATGTGACAGTTATTTTTGTGGGCAAAGGGGGAACAAAAGGGTTCCGGAAGACACGGGATGGAAATAGTCCATCCCGTGTGGAGAAAAGAACAGTGTGCCACAAATTAGCAGCAAGCATGCAACTACCTAGCATGTTCAGGTGACGGCCGTCTCTTCTATACAGAGAGGAGTGCTTCCAGAACAAGTCAAAGTTATGAATAAAACCAATGTGTGCTATACCCATGGATTTGAGGTAGGTATGAAGGCTGAGAATTCTGTTAAAATAACCCACACTGTGACCCAGTGTTGGAATTGGGCCAGAAATAAACCTGGTTTTTCCATGACTGTTGAGGAGATTAAAAAGACAGATAAAATTGTCTTTTGTCAGCTCGGACTGCTGACGGGCAGTATTATTGGCGCCGATGTGGACTATTACTTTCATAATTTTTGGAAATGAATCCAAGAGCACTGGGAGTTTCTCCAGGATGTTGAGAACAGTAGCTCCAGGAAAGAGGCGCGTGACCACATTTATGAAACAGAAGTTTCAGACTATGGAGTCCCCAATTATCAAGGTAGTGGGGGAAAGGGAGGAGTTGCTGACTGGTTAACAGCGCTGTCAGGGATAGTTTTGGGTGGGGATGAATTTTGTTGGCCTGAGGAAGTGGCTTTGGAACTGGAAGTGATCAACCTGCCTGAATGTCAGGGAGCACGGTGCAGGAAAACCCTTGCAGGAGGATCTGCGCTGGCAGTGGGAGCAGGAGGTGGGTCAGCCATTGCAGCAGCTGGGGCAGCTGTTGCAGCAGAAGTATTTCCAGTTGGAGCAGAGACCAATTCCATGTGGGAAGGAGCAACATTGGGCACGGGAACAAAGTCAGCCACAGGGGTATCAACAGGGTGAGACATGGCATCAGCCGATAGCATGGTAAAATGACATGAGAAGTTTATTGGTGGAGGTGAAGCAGCTTGGGGTCCGTCATGCCACATCTGACTACCACCTCCAATCAGGTAGCCTGTGAGCTGGGAGTGGAGCAGGAGGAGAGAAAACAATGAGATGAGATGATGGCTCCCAGAGGATGGGATCAGGAATGAATGAGTTCATAACTGGGAGTGTTTTGGAATGAGGCTGCTGTGTCAATAAAATGGGTTAAAAGAGAGTCCTTTTTTTGGAATTCATCTGAGCCGTCGGATATCATCCTTAAGGTTAGTAGTGTCATTTATTGCTTTGAGGCAATCCTTGCAAGGCATAGCAATACTAAACCAGTTGATCAATGTTCACAGAAAAGCAAGTTAGCCATTAGCTCCGTTCGCAGTTAGCAGTCCACATGGTTCTCACCAGGAGTGCAAGGAGTCAGTGCAACAATCGATGAACAGGTAAAAGTCCATATAACAGGCAAACTTTGAAATTAAAATAATTAATTAACATAATCCCAAAGGGGGGGGGGGGTGTCCGGGTGGTGTGGCAGTCCATTCTGTTGCCTACCAACATAGGATCGCTGGTTTGAATTCCCATGTTACCTCCGGCTTGGTCGGGTGTCCCTACAGACACAATTGGCCGTGTCTGCAGGTGGGAAGCCGGATGTGGGCATGTGTCCTGTTCGCTGCACTAGCACCTCCTCTGGTTAGCCGGGGCGCCGGTTCGGGGACGGAGGGTTAACTGGGGGTAATAGCATGATCCTCCCACGTGCTACGTCCCCCTGGCGAAACTCCTCACTGTCAAGTAAAATGAAGAGGCTGGCGATTCCACATGTATCAGAGGAAGAATGTGGTAGTCTGCAGCCCTCCCCGGATTGGCAGAGGGAGTGAAGCGGTGACCAGGATGGCTCAGAAGAGTGGGGTAATTGTCCAAGTACAAAAATAATCCCAAAGGTCTCAACGAGTTAAACGTCATTAAAAGTTAAAAAGTAAGCAGAGCCACAAACAAACCACAGCTGGCAACCAGAACCAGAAGTGTCAATATTCTTTACATGTGTAAAGAAAACATATATACATATAATACATAGAAATAAATAGAAATATCAAGGACATTATATCTTGCAATACAATACATGTAATATATATGCTTAAATGTCACTGAAATGTCACTATATTGAAAAAATAACAGCCCTTAAAACTAGGATCACTGAACACAGGTGTGCCATTCCTAATCAGGATGTAACAAGCCCAGTTGCTGTCCATTTGAAAAAAAGCCCAGCACAACATACCCACTCTCAGATATATTGGCCTCGAGGCTATCAAAAGCCTTCGTAGAGGTGGTGACATTGACTCTCTACTCCTGAGGAGAGAACTGTTTTGAATTTCCCTGGATACTCTCACACCAAGAGGTCTGACTGCAGATCTGTGTAATGTTCTCGTCATCTCATGTATGAGATGATTAGAATGGTTAACTCCATCCATCCATTATCCAAACCGGTTATCCTTACGGTTATCCAGGATTGTGGGGATGCTGGAGCCTAACCCCGCAGTCAATGGGCAGCAGGTGGGGAAACAACCTGGATAGGCTGCCAGTCCATCACAGGGCCGACACCTCCACACCTAGGGACAATTCAGTACGGCTGATTCACCTGACCTACATGTCCTTGGACTGTGGGAGTAAACCTTAGCACCCGGAGGAAACCCATACAGACACGGGAAGAACATGCAAACTCCACACAGAGGATGACCTGGGATGACCCCCAAGATTGGACAGCCCCGGGGTTTGAACCCAGGGCCTTCTTGCTGTGAGGCGACCATGCTAACCACTGCGCCACCGTGCTGCCCTTAGAATGTTTAACTCCATCCATCCATTATCTGCACCGCTTATCCTGCACTCAAGGTCGTGGGGATGCTGGAGCCTAGTCCAGCAGTCATTGGGCAGCAGGTGGGGAGACACCCTGGACAGGCCAACAGGCCATCACAGGGCCCCCTAAGCCCCCCCCCCACACACAGACACACATATAGGACAACCTGGGATGCCACACAGAGGATGACCTGGGATGACCCCCAAGGTTGGACAACCTCGGGGCTCGAACCCAGATCCTTCTTTCTGTGATGAGACCGCGCTAACCACTGCACCACCGTGCCACCCTTAGAATGGTTAACTCCTACATTATTATTCACATTTGTACCCCCATTGTGAATTTCCAAGGGTTGGGTATTGTACAATCTTGTTTCCAAAGTCTAGGGACATCTTTTTACAATATAGAGGCACGTCTATTTTGATCTAACCGTGTTGAAAATATGAGGTTTATGGACGTGGTCAGGGGGGACATGCAGGTAGCTAGTGTGACAGAGGAAGATGCAGAGGACAGGAAGAAATGGAAACGGATGATCTGCTGTGGCGACCCCTAACAGGAGCAGCTGAAAGTAGTAGTAGTAGATGTTGAAAATATGACAGCTACTGGCCTGATGTAATGCAATTGTGCTCTGAGGGTCTTTTCTATATTTCTATGTACTTCTATGTATTCCATCCATCCATCCACTATCCAAACCTCTTATCCTGCTCTTAGGGTCGCGGGGATGCTGGAGCCTATTCCAGCAGTCATTGGCTGGCAGGCGAGGAGACACCCTGGACAGGCTGCCAGGCCATCACAGGGCCGACACACACACACTCATTCATACCTAGGGACAATTTAGTACGACCGATTCACCTGATCTACATGTCACTGGACTGTGGGAGGGAACTGGAGCACCCGGGGGAAACCCACGCAGACACGGGGAGAACATGCAAACTGCACACCAAGGTTGGACTACCCTGGGACTCGAACCCAGGACCTTCTTGCTGTGAGGCAACTGCGCTAACCACTGCAGCACCATGCCATGTGTTTGACATATGTGACTGTATGCACCATGTATTGATATTTGTGAGATTAAGGGTTTTATAGTTGTGTCAGATGATTGTCATGTGACCAGGGGTCATGTGACCAGAACTTATGATCCATTTAAGATGGCAACTGTATTTATCTTTTCAAGTCTGAAGAAGATCATGTAGCTCAAAACGTCGCTTTGTGGAAGTCTTAAGAAACTGCATATTAGGGAGCTCCAACCTTCATTTATCTTAAATTTAGTTTGTTATTAGTCTAGCACCTGATTTATAGTTTTTGTGATGTGCGAGTTCAACTTCTCATCATTTGTCAAGACACAACCATGTCACTTACCTGTTACGCAGAATGCACCACACAAGGTTGAAGTCAAAAGAACCAAAGGAGGTCATATTGAGAGAAAGAGAGAAAAAAAACACAAGCCAACATTAGTGACATTCACAACATGCTGGTTTTTATAATTTGTTTGAAATGTTTAGCCAACTACATTTATCATAACATCAGCATTTTGTGATTACATACTTTTACATTTCCGGTGAGCAAACACTTAAATGGGAAGCATGTGAAATATGTGGGCGTGCGGGTGAATTCTCTCCTGACACACATTCTGTACAGACAAATAAACAACCATGGCGCATACCAAGCTACAATCAATATTTATTACAATAGCTGTTAAAGAAAGTCCTTCCGGAAACAACACAAACAGTGTATATATATCAGAGGCATTCAACCATGATCCGTGGAGGGCCATTTGTATGCAGGTTTTGAAATCTGTATTGTTGGCTATCAAACTGCACACGCTCGTCCTTCCATGGCACATGGCTGAATATATACTACTCAGAGACTGTGGTCACACCCAACATTTTAAATGTCCCGTTTTTGTTATTTATGAACGTCACAATGTTAGCTTGAAATCAGCTGAGAAGAGAACTGAAACGGCAGAATGTCGATGGAAAATGGGACGATATGTGTGTGAAGTCCCACAACGTGTCCCACTTTCATACATGTGGTAACATGTGACTCGCCCTAACTCTGATTTGGGACTAAATATTTTTTTCAAAAACTCATCCAGACTTTCTGTGCTACTCCCAGATTTGATGATGTCTTTGGAATAGCAGATTTATTCTCCAGTCTTTCCAGTCAAAGTGTTTAAAATAATGTTGGCTCCTCCTCTCTCAAAATTAGTCAATCTATCAATCAATCAATCAATCAATCAATCAATCAATCAATCAATCAATCAATCAATCAATCAATCAATCAAGTTGCATTTTCAAGCCACCAACTACATCACCACGATGTCTGTCCGTCTGTCTGTCTGTCTAGGGCCAGCCCCAGACATAGACCATATAGGCAGCCACCCACGGTGCCTTCAAATCAGAGGAAAGTATGAATTGTTTTGATTTATTTATTGACCCCAGTTTCCTCCCACAGTCCAAAGACATGTAGGGCATGTGGATCAGCCATACGAAATTGTCCCTAGATGTGAATGTGTCGGCCTGTAATGGACTGGTGGCCTGTCCAGGACGTCTTCCCGCCTGCTGCCCAGTAACTGCTGGGATAGGCTCCACCATCCCGCGACTTGACCTCAGATAAGTGGCTTGGATAATGGATGGATGGATTACACTTGAGCTGAATTAGGTGTGTACTATATAGGATTTTAACACACATCCTCAAGCCAATCAGAAACCAGTATTCTCCCTGACTATGGTACAAATCCAAATAATCACGAATATCTTCAATAGTTGCTCTTTGCAGCCTTGATGGATAGTAATTCCGTCACCTTTCACTTACATTGCATGGCAAAACAGGTCTCAAAGTCCCACTTTTAGCTCATAAATGAATGCTAACAAAGCAGATTCTGACAACACATTAAATAATGAACCCTATTATTTAAGTTTTGGCGTCTATCTACAGTAATTGGTAGAAGCATAATTTTCTTTGTTTCCTCTGCGCAGATTCACTGAATACGTAAAATGTCTCATAGCATGCTAGTGAACTAACTTCTGTTTGGTTTGTTTACCATCAGGCAAAAGAATTGGCAAGGCAAGTAAGTGGTCACATAAGCTACAAACCAGATCTGCTTTAAATTTCACATGGTAAAATAAGATTTTTTTATTTATTTTATTACTCTATTGATCCCCGTGGGGAAATTCTTCCTCTGCATTTAACCCATCCTAGCTGTGTAGCTAGGAGCAGTGGGCGGCCGCCGTGCAGCCCCTGGGGACCAACTCCAGTTCGTCTTGCCATGCCTCAGTCAGGGGGACGGACAGGAGTATTAACCCTAACATGCATGTCTTTTTGATGGTGGGGGAAACCGGAGCACCCGGAGAAAACCTATACAGACATGGGGAGAACATGCAAACTCCACACAGAAAGGACCGGGGATGACCCCCAAGGTTTGACAACCCCGGGGCTCGAACCTAGAACCTTCTCGCTGTGAGGCAACAGCGCTAACCACTGCACCACCATGCCACCACCATGCATGGTGGTGTTCAGATGGAGAGACATTTTCCCAAAACTTGAGCGATAAGGTGTGTTACTGAATACATCGGCAGACTCTCCTTTGTTCTTATTCATTGATGTGCTGAAAGTATGACTTTGACACTTGTTTTGCTGCACAATGGAAGTGAAAGGAGAGAGAGGGGAAAAAAAAATTTGTATCATCCATCTGGGCTACAAGGAGCAACTACTGAAGATGTTTTGCGACTGTTTGGACTTACATCATGGCAAAGTAACTACACAACTTCAAGTTCTAATAAATACTAACATAACTTTAATACAGATAATTGTTATGAATTATATTCATAAAAAACATTTGATTTCACAAGGTAGCAGTTGCTAGGAAAACTTTGCTCAAGTATATGAAGGAGAGCGAATATGTTCCCTCCATCTGCAATTGTAACCCCACCAGCTCAGAAATGTCACTCCAACTGTTACGACTGTGACAGTATCCCAGCAGTAGTCCCCGTGTTTCTTGTGTTTTCCCTCTCCTCTGTGTTCCTTGTGCTCCACTGTCTGGCTATCAGCTCATAACTTCAGTTAATGTCTCCCGTAGCCTCAGCTCATAACTTCTGTCATTGTCTCCCATAGCCTCGGTCATTCTCCCAGCTCAGTCAACTCATTATAACCTCAATCATTGCTGTTGTCCTTCCTGTTTCATTCTGGAGCACTCACCTGTCTTGTCGTTTCAGTTCCCGCCCCTGTTTTTTCCATCAGTCAACCCCATCTGTTCCCCATTTCCTGATTAGCTCCCCAGCATTTATATTCCACTGGGTACACTGTTCCCCTGCCAGATTGTCTTTTGTCTTGAGTATTAGGCCAAGCTATCCAGCGTATCATTAACTCTCGATCTACCTGTTTATTTGTGTTTTAAGCCTTCTGCCTGTTTTCTGGACCTTGTTTCTCTTGCCTGGCCCTCACTGGATCTGATCGCCCATTTGGACTGAAAACCCCGGTAACTACAACTTGAGCTTTGAACCTGGTTTGCCTGTCTGCCTGCCCCTTATCTATCTGGTCGCCTGTTGAACTGATTTCCCTGTGTACTGACCCCTGCCTGCTTTTGACCATTAAACTGAGTGTTACTGTAACCTATCTGTCTTTGAGTCTTGCGTTCACGTCCCTCCTGAGTTCGCAACAGAACAATCTGGCCAACATGGACCCAGCGGACACCATCTTTGCCAGGCTCTCGCCAATCAAGGCGCTCTCATAAGCTGGCATGGTCAGACTCTCCACGAAGTGGTAGAGGCACTCCAGAACCTTACATCCAACATCACCCCCATTGGAGCCCAACTTGACCACATCTCCACTCAGCTCTCCCCTCCACAGCCCGGAGCTCAACCCAATCTTCCCGCTCTGGTGCCCTCTCCATCTCTGTCAGCTGCCCAGCCCAAAGAGCCCCAGATTCCCTCACCTGAGTGTTTCTCTGGAGACCTGGTTACCTGCAGGGCTTTCCTCATGCAGTATGAGCTGGTTTTGGAGCAGCAGCCACTCACTCACAGCTCAGATAAGTTGGAAGTAGCATATTTAGTGGGGCTGCTTAAAGGCGGTGCTTTAGACTGGGCATCAGCAGTCAGGGAGTCAGTCTGCCCTAAACTCCTCTTTCGATAGTTTCGTAGCCAAAATGAGGAAGGTTTTGACTACCCCCATCTGGGGAAGGGATGCTGCTAAACAGCTCTTCTCTCTCTGGTAGGGCCCCCTTAATGTAGCTGAATGTTTTGTTGAATTCAGAACTATTGTTGCTGACCCGAAGTGGAATGATGAGACACTTCAGGGGATATTTTTTAAACAGCCTTAATGAACTAGTGAAGGATGAGTTAGCTGCCCGGGCCAGTCCTGCTAACCTTGATTCTCTTATTTCTGTGGCCATCAGAATGGATAATCGCCTTTGTGAGTGACGTTGGGAAAAGGCTAGTCATCAGCCACCCCAGTCCACTTCTTACTCCTTCCATCCACCTCTCGTGAGAACAGGCCCAGAGCTCCCCGGAGCTCATCTGCCCTCCAGTCACCTATACAATGTATCTCATCAAGAGATGGAGTATATGGAAAAATACATTCATGACTCCCTGGCAGCTGGCATCATCTGCCCCTCTTCTTGCCCCGTAGGTGCAGGGTTCTTCTTCATGGCAAAGAAAGATCAATTCCTTCGCCCTTGCATCGATTACTGTGGACTCAACACCGCCATCAAAAATAATGATCCTCTGGCCCTACTCACCTCAGTTTTTGAAACCCTTCATGGAGCCACGATCTTCTCAAAACTGAATCTCATGAACGCCTACCCCCTGGTCAGAATCAGAGGAGACGAATGGAAAGCAGCATTTAAGACGCCACTTGGCCACTTAAGTATCTCGTCATGCCATTTGGTCTGACCAGCATCCCAGCCGTGTTCCAAGCTCTGGTCAATGACATCCTCTGTGATGTCTTCAACCAGTCCATTTTCGTTTACCTTGATGACATACTGATCTTCTTTTGGAACATGTCCAACAAGTCCTCCAGCATTTATCGGAAAACAAGCTTTTAGTCAAAGCAGAAAAGTGCGAGTTTCACGTCAGCTCGGTCTCCTTCTTGGGTATCATAGAGAGTGGGCATATGACAACAGACCCAGAGAAGATCCAAGCGGTGGCAGAGTGGCCCAACCCCACATCTGTGAAGTAGCTCCGGCAGTTCCCCAGCTTTGCCAACTTCTACCACCGATTCATCAGGGACTAAAGCCGAGTAGTCGCACCCTCACCCACCTCACCTCACCTACTGCTCCCTTTTCTTGGACCCCCAAGGCTGATGCAGCTTTTTCTGAACTGAAGGAACGATCCACATCCACATCCGTCCCTATCCACCCTAACCCCTCATGACAGTTTACTGTGGCATTTGATGCCTCCAACTCCAGAGTAGGGGCGGTTCTCTCCCAGTGTTCAGCTGCTCTCTCTCGACAGTTCACTTTGGAAGAAACGCCATACAATCCAGACACAATTCTTCTGTCTCCCTGTGTGGTAGCTGCAGTGACTTGGGAGATTGAGTCTATAATTGAGGAGGTCCAACGCAACCAACCAGATCTAGGTAATTAATGGTACTGCTAATTGTCTCTTTACACCTCATCTGGTCCATTCCTCCCAGTTTTCCTGCCATCCAGGTGTCAGTCGCACCCTGTCCCTCCTGAAGCGGTGGTTCTGGTGGGATATCATGGCTACTGATACCCATGCCTTCGTAGCCGCCGGCTCCAAATGTGCCTGAAGAAAAGCCTCCCACCAGCCACCCGCTGGCCCGCTCCTCCACTTGCCAGTCCCCCATTGTCCAATATAGGCCTTGATTTCATTTCTGGTCTCCTGCCTTCACAAGGTAATACAGTTACAAAGCCTTACACTTTGTGGCTCTCCCAAAGTGTCCCACAGCATTGGAAACAGCAGACCTCCTGGTGAACCATGTCCTCCACCTCCATGGAATCCCCACAGACAGTGTCTGACTATGGTTCCCAGTTCATATCTCAAGTCTAGAATGTCTTCTGCCAAGCCCTCAGAGCTATGGTGAGTCTGTCTTCTGGGTATCACCGTCAGACAGACTGGACCAACCAGGACCTGGGAGCTGCGCTTCACTGTGCTGCTTACAAGAACCCCTCCTCCTGGAGCACTCAGCTGGCTTGGCTCGAGTACGCACACAACTCCCCGCCAACCCCAGCCTCAAGTATGTCACCGTCTGAATGTGCCATGGGTTTCCAACCACCTCTGTTCTCAGCCCTGGAGGTGGAAAATTGCCAGGCCCACCTTCGTCATTGTCATAAGATTTGGAAGGATGCCCATGCTTTCCTGCTCTGCTCTGCTGACTGAACCAACACATTGCTGACCATCCTCGGACATCAGCCCCCAAATACTAACCAGTTCAGAAAGTTTGGCTTACCTCAAGAGATTTACCGTTACATTGCACTTCTAAGAAACTCACATCCCATTACATTGGTCCTTATGAGATTGACTCAATAACCCCACTGCTGTTAAGACTCAAGCTACCTTCTCACATGAAAATTCATCCTACGTTTTATGTCTCTCAGCTGAAACTTGTCTCCACTAGCCCACTGTCTCCTCAAGCTACGGTGCCTCTGACCCCCTACATAATCGACGGCCATCCGGCCTACACCTTCTGGCAGGTGCTGGATGTAAACCGCCAGGGCTATCAGTTTTTAGTGGACTGGGAAGGGTATGGACCGGAAGAGTGCAGCTGGGTTCCCCACTGGCACAGTCTGTGCCTATCCCTCACCCGGGACTTTCACCTGGAACACCCAGGCAAGTCCAGCAGGTCGCCTAGAGGTGCCCGTTTGGGGGGGGGGGGTTATGGCTGTGACTGTATCCCAGCAGTAATCCAAGTGTTTCTTGTGTTTTCCCTCTCCTCTGTGTTTCTCCTGCTCCCCTGTCTGGCTATCACCTCATAACTTCAAGTTATTTTCTCCCATAGCGTCAGCTCATAACCTCAATCATTGTCTGTTGTCCTTCCTGTTTTATTTTGAAGTACTCACTTGTCTTGTCATTTCAGTTCCTGCTCCTGTTTTTGCCATCAGTCAAGCCCATATATACCACATCTGTTCCCCATTTCCTGATTATCTCCCCAGCATTTATACTACACTGGTTTCCCTGTTCCCCTCCCAGATTGTCTTGTGTCTTAACTATTCAGCCAAGCTATCCAGCATATCATTAACTCTTGTTCTACCTGCTTATCCATGTTTTAAGTTTAAGTCTTCTGCCTGTTTTCTGGACCTTGTTTGTCTTGCCTGCCCCTTGTCAGATCTGATCGCCTGTTTGGACTGAAAACCCCGGTAACAAGAACTTGAGCTTCGAACCTGGTTTTCGTGTCTGCCTGCCCCTTGGCTATCTGGTCATCTGTCGGACTGATTTCCCTGTGTACTGACCCCTGCCTGCTCTTGACAATTAAACTGAGTGTTACTGTAACCTTCCTGTCTGAGTCCTGCGTTTGGGTTCCTCCTGAGTTTACAACACCAAGACATCCCTGAAAGTTAGCAACCTCAATTAATTAATTAATTAGTTTGTTTCTTTGTTCATACATTTACTTGTTTTAGCTGAGACAGGGCAAATTTCAAACTGAATAAATGTAACAATAACATTAGTCATGCCATAAACAAAGGTCAGGCGCCCCCTAATGGTAGCCAATAACAGTGCAGCTGCAGCCTGCTCTCTATCTGCAAAGCAGGTGCATTCCAAACACAGAGAGCACCAACAGTTAAATTTTCTGGATGGATATGGATAAACAGAGTCAGCTACTTTATCTTGCTAAATAATCATGAAAAGCTCAAAGGAGTCTGATGCACAGGGATTAAAGAGGAGAAAGGGGGAAGAAGAAAAAAAGACAGCTTAATCCAAAAGTAACGAAGAGTGACGAAACACTTTTTAGTGAGTTTACTGACATCTACAGGTTAAAAATCACGTAAAGGTTAAAGACATGCTAGGCTGGTCTTACTATTCTGTGACGTTAGCATAGCAGCACAGCTGCAGCTAAATGCCCTAAATGGGCCAGTACTCACTGGTACTCAGTACCAGCACTTCTGATTTTTGGCCACAAGTACCCTTACTTCTTATTGCATATCGCCACATCCTGGTGAGGCTAGGTAGGCACCCCTAAACACCTGCGTAACTCCATCACTGTGTAAACATATACATAGCTTAACGCTGAGAAAACAATGCTGAAAATATCCTTGTTAAAACAGATTTAAAAAATGCCAAAAGAAAAAAACAGAGGACCAGGAAGAAACTTTAGCAACTGAATGCTGCTGCTGCTGCTGCTGCTGCTGCTGCTGTAATTTCGCTGTTTGTAGCTAGCTGCAGTGCAAATGACTCAGAAGCTGTCACTACTAGTTGCAGCAACAACGCTGCGCCTCCCCTGTCAGCTGCCAACTACCGTGGCAGCAGTGACACTTTGCACCATGGGCAGTGCACCGGCTCATTGTGAAAAGTAAGAAGCTTGGATGCCAGATTTGCTGAGAAATTAAATCTTTGGGAGTACACTGTAGACAAGGACTGAAACTAACTAACTAACTGAAGGAGGTGAGCTAAATACAATTCTCATGCTTTGTCTTTTCTCCTTATCTGTTCTGTCATGCTATGTTAATGCAAGGAGGGAATAGTTATTTAGCAGAAGATAAATGAAGAAATTTAAATAATAAGTTTTTCAGTTATACTCAATTTATGTTGATTTGAAACACTGTACTTCAAGGTGACTGTTGTGACTGCATCATTGGAGCTAAGGAAATTCAGTCTTCCCCTACATTATGGACTTGCCTTTGGTATTCTTTCTCATTATCCAATTTTTTTCTTTACATTTATTTCTGATTTTTCCTTTTTTTTTCTCCCAATTTAGTGGCCAATCGATCCCTATTTTAGTTCAAACACCCACCCTCGTACTGCATGCGTTCGCCAACTGCGTCTCTCCGGCCGGCAGTATCGAAGGAGACGCCTCGCCACTTCCGTGACAAGGTGAATCCAGGCCGAACCACTGCTTTTTCCGACACGCACAGAGACGCATTCATTTGAAGAACACAAGCCGACTCCGCCCCCCTCCCGAAGACAGCGCTGCCAATTATAACTGCTTCATCGAGTCCGGCCATAGTCGGATCTGACGGGACCAGGGCGCGAACCCCGGTCCCCAGTGGGCAACTGCATCGACACGAAGCCGATGCTTAGACCGCTACACCACCGCGGACCATCTCATTTTCCAATTTAATCCGTAGGCCAAGAGATAGTTTCAGTTGGCTTTATTGTAGCATATGTGCAATATTATATTTGTGTACAATTTGATTTGAATATATAGCTACCTAAAAAGCTTTTATTAACTAACTATACATTGTAATGAAACGCAAATAAGAATACATTTGAAGTGGCATACATTACCAAGATATGTATACAAATATAAATACATCCAAGACACATGCAATGCTCATGTCATGCAACTGCTGGATTAGAGTACTTGCACCTTTTTTTTTCTTGGTCCAATTCATGGACTGTTAATAATGGCTCTATTCGATGGAAATGTACCAAATAATAGCTGACACTTCATGCTGGTTCTGTCTGTCAGTCTGTCACTGCCGATAGGTGTACTGGTACACCTCCATCCAACAGAGCCATTATTAATGTTATTATGTGCAGCTGTGTTTATCCTACTACGCAAACATCAAGACCAGTCTGCCATGTTTTTAACCTTTACATGGTTTTTAACTTGTAGATGTCAGTAAAATGATATAGGGTTTAGTTACTCTTTAAGGATTGTTTATTTTACTTATTTATTATACTTTATTAATCCCCATGGGGAAGTTCCTCTCTGCATTTAACCCATTCTAGCTGTGTAGCTAGGAGCAGTGAGCAGTCGCCGTGCAGCGCGCAGGGACCAACTCCAGTTCATTTTGCCATGCCTCGGTCAAGGGCAAAGACAGCAGTATAAACCCTAACATGCATGACTTTTTTGATGGTGGGGGAAACCGGAGTACCCGGAGAAAACCTACCGCAGACATGGGGAGAACATGCAAACTCCACACAGAGGATGACTGGGATGGCCCCCAAGGTTGGACAATCCCGGGGTTCGAACAGAGGCGCTTCTTGCCGTGAGGTGACAGCGCTAACCACAGGGCCACCGTGCCACCCTTTAAAACGCTAGTCAAGGTCAGCAGTGGGAGAGAGGAGAGCAACAAGTATTTCTGAGACTGACTGTTGGAATCATTAGCAACATCCAGTGCCTTCAGACCAGCCTATCTTTATTGAATCTTTATTGGTATTACATTATATTCTCAGACAGTCTAGTTAGCGGTAGCTTTCTGCTATGTAGCTGTTGTTAAAAAACAGCTAGTTTACCATCCTGTTTCATCTCACCTGATAAAGCATAATTTTGCAACTCACACAAGGCTTTGTACATTATAATATTAAAATGAATAAATTAACCCCTTTCAAGTTTAAAAATATCCTGTTCCAGTGACCAATTGACCTGAAATCTATTTGTGGCAGTGGGTGTAGGTTGAATCACTAATTGTTGGCTATAAAAACTGGCATTATAGAGTAGCAAATATTTATCTTTAAGAAAAAGCACCAGACGGCCTGCTAAAATTACAAAGATAACTGGTTAGGCTGTACATTATTATTGAAGAGCGGGGCCTGGTGGCACACATTGAGCATACATTGGCGCTCCTTCTCTGGATCTTGTTTAGGGCCGTGTGTGTGTGTGTGTGTGTGTGTGTGTGCGCGCGCATGCTGTGCTGCGCATGAGCATTCTTGGCTGAAAGCTGTTGACTCAACATACAAGTCTGATCTCCATGATGGACTTGGAGATACCTCGGGGAGTACTGATAAAGCACAGGCACTCAAAATGCACACAGAAAAAGCCATGAGCTGGCTATGAACTCCAATAACCTCATTAAAGAACATGGAGAAAAAAAAACCCAAAACCATTTGAGCTGACGTGTCACACTGTAATACCGGGGTTGGAAGCTCATCTTCCATTGTGCTCACCAGTGTTAAAAAGAAGTACGTGCTCAGGCCTCCATTTCATTGGGCATGTGAAGATGTCTAATATCCGCATATCCGTGTGTCGAGATATGATCAAGTTGGATTACTTTTACACCTGACCTGGGTTAAGTCCAGCACTTATGTCAAAATTGGATTTGGCTTTCCCTCGCAGATCACTCCAAATGTTACTTCCCTTCAGAATATTTAGTCTTTTAAAAACCAACAGTGAACATCTTGTCCCATTTATTCTCCGTCCACAAGTGTCCGGATAATCTGTTCTTGAGAAGTGTGTTTAGTTAGTGTCCTAGCTGCATGCTGCCGACAGGTTTGCAAATAAGCCTGTTTGGATTCTTGCATTCATAAATCGCAACGTTAATTTCCTTGTTGTTACGCTGGATTAGAAAGGCTTTGATTGCATTTACACTGCATTGCAAAAATGGAGATATTAGTCTCTGACCATCTCTGCTGGCAGCTCAAATGAGTGGATTTTCAGTGTGTTGTTGGTTCATTTGTGCCTTAATTGAACATATTGTGGTGACCCACATCTATATAACGAGAGACATTCACCTAAGAGGACGGTGTACCTTTAAGGGAAGAGGCGAGGGGTCAGATAATGCACTTCCGCTTCCGGTTCACAGTTCAGTGTCGTTGTCGAATGGATGACATGCTAAGTTGGAGCTAGTAAATTACCTCGACTACGTCTACTCTCACGTCTCCTGTCTCATTGTTTTCTAACTCCACAATATTATTGTTCCATTGCTTACAACTATATTACTGTTTGAAAAATATTATTAGCTGACCTTCTGCTGTGGGAAGATGTAGGCGCAAATTCACGTTTGCAGTGGCCTCACCCAGTACCGGTGTGGGAAGATGGTGGTGCAAATTTACATTTGAGGCAGCTTCACCCAGTACCATCCGTACAGTGTCTTTGTCCACATCTGTGTCTAAGTTTGTCTTCGTTTGATGGCTGGGAGAGCTGGCACTGGATCAGCTGGGAGAGCTTGGTCTGCTGTGTGCTGTGGGCCCAGGGACCACGACCCTGCCTGGAGCTGTTCCTGAAGTGGTAACACCGACAGCGGTCTGACAGGACGTGGAAGCGGGGCAGGCTAAGCTAACTACTAGTCCATGCAGACCGGCAGCTCCGATAACACTGAGGGCGGTCTGGCAGCGGCTTCGCCTAGCCTTGACTGTGTTTTTAGTGGAGTGCAGAGAGGTGTGTTGAGGTGTCTGGCTGGGAGAGCTGACATTGGATCGGCTGAGGGAGCTTGGCCTGCTGCGTCCTGTGGGCCCAAGGACCACGGCCCTGACTGCAGCTGCGCCCGAAGACGAAACACCGAGGTGGTCTGACAGGACACGGAAGCAGGGCAGGCTTAGCTAACTGCTAGCCCATGAAGACCAGCAGTTACAACAGTCATCCTGGCTGGCATTCGTTCTCCTGGACAGTGATTTTTTTTTAGTTTAGATATAGGTGTTAGTTTGGATATATGTATTCTTGTAGTTCTTGTAGTTTTTGGATATGTGTTTTTGTCTTTATGCTGCACTGCTGTGGGCTAGGAGAAACAATGTTTCATTTCATTTCATGCGCACAAGTGCATAAAATGAAATGACAAATAAAATGTTTCTGATTCTGCTAACATCTCACAGATGCAGAGGTCACCATTCCCCTAAAGACGTCTCCTGAGTTAGCCTAGCTAAGTATCAATGTGTTTGAAAACTCGTCCGTCCCAGTTTGGTACACCTCGGTATGTCCGTCGGTAGTTTACCATAGACGGAAAAGAACTCGCCAGTTCCCAGCTCCCATCTGAAGGATAAACCCAATGACACTCATCTCCAGCTCCCTCATCATTTCCTTCCTTTTTGATCTCTCTCCTCCAAATCATCTGTCCCCCCTCCACTAAGGAGACCATCTCTTTTTCTCCTCCACTCTCTTGCTGGAGACTGGTGACAGGTCAAAGATGGCCATTGACTGTGTGCAGGTGTTCAACTACGTATGTGTGCGGTTGAGTGTGTAAAGACGGTCTAATTGAGGGGATAAGGAAGAGAGGAGAGAGACGGGTCAATTGCTGCAGGAAATGGTTGGTGTGTGTGTGTGTGTGTGTGTGTGGTTGGATGGGAGGGCTGAGGCTGTGTTAACCCTCTTTCTTCATCAAGGGCTCTTTCACAAATCTGTTAAATGCTCGAGCATCTCTAAGGTCCCCCTCCTCGATTCTCTCTTCATCCCATAACCCTCCTTTTCTCCTCCCTCCTTCCTTCTCTTGTCCTCGCTCCCACACACTCCCCTGTATCAGACCCCTGTTAACAAAATTGACACGCTCCTGATAACCTTTGACCTGGTGCACCTTCTACTCCAACCGCAGTGGCAGGGCGCCCATTCACTTTCACAAATTACATTCTAGTTGGCAAGCAGGTCAACAATAACAGAAAAAACCAGCCAGCCAGCCAAAAACTCGCATGTAAAACTAATTCTCCAAACATTTAATTTAGCCAACAGCATACAGGAATCAAACATTTAATGAGAATAAAAAGTACGATTCCATGCAGTCATAGCTCTTTCGCTCTCTGGCACACACACCACAAACACACCCTCATTCATATCTATTCATTTTTTGTTATTCAATAACTGTTTCATTCATTTTCTCACTTGACCATCCTCAAATATTGGCAAGGGCTCTTCAAGACCCTACTATAAAGTGGTCAGCTTCACAAAATCATTTAGCCTGAGCTGGAGTTTCACACTGAGTCGCCATCTAGGCAACTTTGCTGTTAAGTTAAACAACAAAAGCAGTGTGGATGGTAAGTAATGAGATATGCCTACATGAAGTGGCTTACATTTTAAGGATAGGCAGGTTTCCATCAACGTGTTTTCTTGTGAAATTTGTAGTTAGATGTAAGAAAACGGAATTGCAAACACCTGAATTAAAAAAAAGCCTAAATATTGAAGAAAAAAAATACACTCACTTGAGCTGGAAAAGCGAAAATGCAATAAAGGGTGATAGAAACAGAATTTTTTGAAAAAAGAAATACAATGTATAACAGTCACATCATCTGACTGCTCAACCACAATCAGATATGGCAGATGGTGAAATTATGCAATAATTATTTTTTCCTTGAGTTCATTAAAATAAAAAAGGGTGCATCGCAGTTCAATGGCATCAGCCAGTATAATACCAGCCACTGCATTTTTTCGCCGTCTTTGTTGGGCACTGTGGAATATGGCCTAGCCCATCATACACCTGTGAAGACAGCACCTCCAATGGCAAGTACAGGCACATGTTGAAAATTATCCTTCTCTATCCTGAATCTAGCATTTGCCCCTAGTTGTCAGCTGTTGTTGCAAAGTAACCACTAGGCAGGTTTCCATTAACCTGCTTTATCCACAATTTGAAATTGTGAACTAAAAACGAGTTCTGGCAACACGTGAACACATGAACAGCTTCCGGCTTCATCAGATCAATAACTGCTGTTTATTCTCTTACTCTCTCTTCTCCTCTATACTATTCTGCTCTAACCTCTTCATTTGTCCGATTACACTATTTTCTGTGCTTAGTTGACTAATCACTATATTTGCTAGTTTTCTGTCTCAAATGATTCTTTTGTTAGTGGGCAGACTTTTGTCCCTAGTTTGTTCCTAGTTTTGAGCTTTGCTTAGCTTAGCAGTTAGCTTTATTACATTTTCAGTCAAAGCAGCCTCATTAAAAAGATGGTGTGTGGTGACTACTCCGTAGTTACAGATATGTTGTCTCTATTAGAGAGATGTGTCCATGAGTTAGAGCAGCTTCTTGTTTTCTTTTTTCTTTTTTTTTTAGGATTATGTTAGATGCGACGGACACTCCAGATAGCATTAGCCCCGGGCCTGACAGCAGACCTGCTATTGTTAGCACTAGCTCAGCCTCGTCAGCAGATGCAGCGGAGTTTGTCTTTGCTTAATGGCGTGGGAAGGCTCGCAAGAGCAAGCCACCGGTCATGTGGTCTGCAGTCACCTCTCCCAACTGCAAACCAGTTTTCGCCCCTCACCAGACCTATTGGTAGTCCTACCGGCCAGTGTGCCTCTCCTGCTCCTGTCGACAGAGTAAAGCAATGCACACTAGTGATAGGCGATTCCACGATTACTCGCAATATCAGATGAGCTTTGCCAGCCTTGATACACTGTTTACCCAGGGCCACAGTCTCCAACATAGAGGATAATCTTTGGATGCTGGCATCATGGAGGGAGAATCAGGGAACCCTGACACACAGCACCACTACTTTAAGCAACATTATCATTCATGTCGGCACCAATAATGCTAGGATGAAGCAACTGGAGATCACAAAAGCCAGCCTAGTCAAGACACTTGAGTTGGCCAGAAAGATGTGCTAGCATCGATTAATTGTCTCTGGTCCCTTACCCATGAGGGGAAACGATGAGATGTACAGCAGGCTCACCTCAATGAACCTCTGGCTGGCTTGTTACTCTAATGAGCAGGGATTCAGTTTTGTTGATAACTGGCCTTCTTTCTGGGGCCGCCCTTACCTGCTGAAAGTGGATGGCATTCACTCTACTGGGGATGGCGCCGCTCTTTTGTCTAGCAATATAGATAGCTGTCTACATTTAGTTTGACACTAAAGACTTATCCTTCACCAGGTCTCAGGTGATTGGAGAGCCTGCTAGGTTTAAACCTAGAGTGGATGTGGAGTCGACTAGTTTAGTTAATGTGTCTAGTCAGGGAATGTCTCATAGTATAGATTATCAGACTGACAGCTTGGTCTATAACATTGAGTCCGTCTTCCCACCCTGTTGTATGGCTTCCAAGCTTTCCTCTCCTAAACATGTGAATCACAATAATCTAATAATTATTCCTACCACTGGTAGTGGTGAAATGTGCAACAAATCACCTAATAATCTACAGATCCAAACAACTAATGTTATCAGAAGTGTGACCAAACATCGTTCAAAGTGTAGGTCTTCAAAATTGTCAACTAATACAAGGTGTCCAATTCCAATTAATATTTCATCTAGTGGTAGCTCTAAAGTTCTGCCTACTACTGATCACTTCAACTAGACACTTAAATTTGTTTTTTATAAATATCAGATCACTGTCTACCAAAGCCTTACTAATAAATGATCTGATTCTTGAACATAGTTTTGATATGATTGGGTTATGTGAAACATGGCTGAAACCAAATGTTTTCCTTCCCTTAAACGAAGCTTCCCCACCTGACTATACTTATGCCCATGTAGCTCTGGCAAATAAACAAGGTGGGGGTGTTGCCTTAATATATAAGTCTATTTTCAATTTAACTTCTAAACTTGAAACTAAATTCAAATCCTTTGAGGCTCTTATTCTAAGTCCATCTCCCTCAGCCATGAGGGAGCCCTCCTGGCCCTTACTTCTTGAAGAATTTGAAGAATTTGTCTCAGGACTTGTTACTCATTTTGATGAGATTCCAAAATCTTGGTGATTTCAATATTCATCTAAATAAGGCTGCTGATCCTCTAAGTAAACCCTTTCTGGCGCTTGTTGATACTTTTGGGTTCGCTCAGTTTGTTCAAGAGCCGACTCATTGCAGTGGTAACACCCTTGATTTGGTTTTATCTAAAGGGATAGCTGTTTCTGATCTGAATGTCTTGTCAACCACATCTGCTGTGTCAGATCATTTTCTCATTAAATTTGAAGCATCACTGGCCTGTCCTGTTAATGTCGGCATAGATGTAATTACCACTCACCATATTGGTCCATCCACTGTAGCTGCATTTGGCCAGCAGCTGCCTGAAGTCTTGGCTCCTTTCACTGTGGAGACTGACTCTGTTGAAAATCTCAGTAGTGACTTAAATGTGGCCCTTTCTAGTCTCCTTGATTCAGTTGATTCTAGTCACTACTAGATCTAGGTGACTAAAGAGGCCTACACCCTGGTTTAACGACGAGACATGTGCTCTTATAAGTGGGCCTGCAGAAGACTAGGACGTAAATGGTGAAAATCAAAACTGGAAGTTTTTTACCTAGCTTGGCATGAGTGTTTATAGAAATACATATGGAAATGGCACTGAACCACACAGTGTTAATCTTTACCCCAGGAACGTATTGTTTTCACACATCAAAACCCAATCAGTTTCAATCTTTTTATAGCTATAACGCATGTGCATTTCAAGAGAAACTAAACCTTGTAACAATTTTGTGAGTTTGCTACCATCTTATGGTGAAAAAGCATCTATTAGTGCTGGAAGTGCTTGGGTGTTAGAACCAAGTGATGTAAGCATAGTAGGATAAACACAGCTGTAGCCAGTAACATTAATAATGGATCAGTTTGATTAAGGAGTGACAATGAGACAACACTGATAACAGTCAAAAGTTTTGTCAATGTCAGGACACTATTTGCACTACTACAGAAAGCGATTTAACATGGTATTACCCAATGTATCCAGTTTGTTTGGATGTTTGTATGAATGGGGATCTAGAGTTTGAAGGGAAAAGCGCTTAGCATGTAATAATATTAGCATGTAATAATATTTTTTCCATTTTTTCCATCCCAAATATGTCCAATTGGTGTGACTTTATCAGTCAGTAGATACACAGGCCTTTCCTCTCTTTATATATAAAAACACAGGGATTGCATTTCTCAGATGCGCAACAACGACATTATAATGATTTTCATTTCACCGCTAAAGTCTTCATCATCCTCATCACACTAGTATTCTAAAGGTATGTGAACCATTAAAAGTGTGGACTTCAGGGTGTCCGGGTAGCGTGGCGGTCTATTCTGTTGCCGACCAACACGAGGATCGCCGGTTCGAATCCCCGTGTTAACTCCGGCTTGGTCGGGCGTCCCTACAATTGACCGTGTCTGTGGGTGGAAAGCCGGATGTGGGTATGTTTTCTGGTCGCTGCACTAGCGCCTCCTCTGGTCGGTTGGGGTGCCAGTTCGGGGGGAGGCGGAACTGGGGGGAATAGCATGATCCTCCCACGCATTACGTCCCCCTGGCGAAACTCCTCACTGTCGGGTGAAAAGAAGCGGCTGGCGACTTCACATGTATCGAAGGAAGCATGTGGTAGTCTGCAGCCCTCCCCGAATCGGCAGGGGGGTGCAGCAGCGACCACGATGGCTCGGAAGAGTGGGGTAATTGGCCAAGTACAACTCAGGAAGAAAAAAAAGGGGGAAAAAGTGTGGACTTTATTAAATTGTTGGGGGCTCATTTGATAGAAAGAATGCAGCTGGATAAGATTTCCAGAGGAAGAGACATTCACTCTTTGGTATCAGTGCCAAATGGGACAATGTAAGGCAAAATGGGCACTTTTTTTTTTTTTGGGTGGAGAACGCTGCACATGAAGTCTGTGTTGTTTTCCTGAAAAACACAGGCCTTCAATGCACGAATAAGTCATAGAAACTTAAGTGTGTTGTACCTAATTTTTCAGAAAAATTTAGATTTTAAAAAGACCTTTTTCAACTGGCTCGGCCCTTGGCTTTGCTAATGGTAACCACGCAAGCAAGTGATGAACAAATCCTTATTTACAATGACAAACAGCAAGGGCTTCATAACCCCCAAGAGAACACACACACGCACACACACACACACACACACACACACACACACACACACACACACACACACACACACACACACACACACACACACACACACACACACACACACACCTCGTTTCAAGACCCTTCGTTGTGCCCCAAGGAAAGGGATGGAAGTGCAAAGGTCTGGTAGCTATAGTGATGGCAAACCACAACAAGGGAGAGACTGATTAGGACCCCTCCAGACATACACTCACCGGCCACTTTATTAGGCACACCTGTCCAACTGCTTGTTAATGCAAATTTCTAATCAGCCAATCACATGGCAGCAGCTCAATGCATTTAGGCATGTAGACATGGTCAAGACGATCTGCTGCAGTTCAAACCGAGCATCAGAATTGGGAAGAAAGGTGATTTAAGTGACTTTGAACGTGGCATGGTTGTTGGTGCCAGACGGGCTGGTCTGAGTATTTCAGAAACTGCTGATCTACTGGGATTTTCACGCACAACCATCTCTAGGGTTTACAGAGAATGGCCCGAAAAAGAGAAAATATCCAGTGAGCGGCAGTTCTGTGGGCGAAAATGCCTTGTTGATGCCAGAGGTCAGAGGAGAATGGCCAGACTGGTTCGAGCTGATAGAAAGGCAACAGTAACTCAAATAACCACTCATTACAACCGAGGTATGCAGAAGAGCCTCTCTGAACGCACAACATGTCGAACCTTGAGGCTGATGGGCTACAGCAGCAGAAGACCACACCGGATGCCACTCCTGTCAGTTAAGAACAGGAAACTGAGGCTACAATTCGCACAGGCTCACCAAAATTGGACAACAGAAGATTGGAAAAACGTTGCCTGGTCTGATGAGTCTCGATTTCTGCTGCGACATTCAGATGGTAGGGTCAGAATTTGGCGTCAACAACATGAAAGCTGGTGGTGGTGGTGTAATGGTGTGGGGGATATTTTCTTGGCACACTTTGGGTCCCTTAGTACCAATTGAGCATCGTGTCAACGCCACAGCCTACCTGAGTATTGTTGCTGACCATGTCCATCCCTTTATGACCACAGTGTTCCCATCTTCTGATGGCTACTTCCAGCAGGATAACGCGCCATGTCATAAAGCTCGAATCATCTCAGACTGGTTTCTTGAACATGACAATGAGTTCACTGTACTCAAATGGCCTCCACAGTCACCAGATCTCAATCCAATAGAGCACCTTTGGGATGTGGTGGACTGGGAGATTCGCATCATGGATGTGCAGCTGACAAATCTGCAGCAACTGCGTGATGCTATCATGTCAATATGGACCAAACTCTCTGAGGAATGTTTCCAGTACCTTGTTGAATCTATGCCACGAAGGATTAAGGCAGTTCTGAAGGCAAAGGGGGTCCAACCCGGTACTAGCAAGGTGTACCTAATAAAGTGGCCAGTGAGTGTATATGTTTGTACATTTGTATGCATATTCAGGTATGTTTATTCGTGTGTGTTTATGTAGAAGTATGCAATAAGCTACATGCAAAAGCCAAGTTGAATGAAGAGGAAGGAAGCCATGATAGAAAGTGGGAAGTGGGAGATTGAGGGTCAGGGAATTAAAGCTACATACTGAAGATTTACATGCAAACAAATGTCCTTTTGGATTACTTTCTACTGCAACCCTGACAGCAGGATAAGCAGTTTGGATAATGGATGATTTTAATAATTATAATAATTATATAAATTATAATAATCATAATAATAAGTTTATATAATTTATAATATTTAATTTGTAATAATCCTTTTTATTTTATCGTATATTTTCTTTTTTCTTTTACTAGTCTTTTATTTGTGAAGCACTTTGAGATCTGTCTCTGCAGATGAAACGTGCTATACAAACTATTATTATTATTATTATGATTATCATCATCCATTCATATCCAGTTAATGAATGCTTTTGTAGTGGCTTATTATAATGGTTAATGTTGGGAAGGATGTTCGCTGGAAAAACGATTTGGTGCATAGCGTTTTACATCTTCACCCTTGCAGCCAAATGCCTAAGAAGACGGTAGGTCGCAGCGAGTTTCAAGAAGTAAAGATGAAAGATGTTGTGGATAACAAGCTCGCGAAAGACTTTTACCAAACGATACTACAACACTGAAAGCTAAAACCCCCGAAACAGCCATGTTTTTGTGGGGAAAGTGCTGACACAACTCTTTTTTTTTTTTGCTTGTTCATTTTGTTTCGAATGACTGGATTCAGAGTGGTCCAGCAGCATGCAGTTTCTAGTTTCACCACTGGTGTCAGTAAATCACAAAAAAAGACAATCCTCAGGACTGTTGCTTTAACAATACACACGAGCTCAAAACTGGTCATTTCTTCCTGTGGCTGGTAAACTAACCCACTTTGCTGCACCAGCCAAACAGAAATGTATATTTGGCTGGTCCATAATCATTTGAGGATGATAAAGTGCTTTTTCTACCCTCGGAGAAACAGATGAGAAAGATGACAAGCCCACTATTATATAAGACCAGTCAGAAGTCTTTGTTTTATGTATGTGTGTGTGTGTGTGTGTGTGTGTGTGTGTGTGTGTGTGTGTGTGTGTGTGTGTGTGTGTGTGTGTGTGTGTGTGTGTGTGTGTGTGTGTGTGTGTGTGTGTGTGTGTTCAAACCAATGACTCAGACTCAAGATTCTAGTATTACTTGTGTGTGTGTGTGTGTGTGTGTGTGTGTGTGTGTGTGTGTGTTTTGTCAGGGTGTGTGAGTGCGCTTACAGACCTACCTGCAAACAGGCGGAGGCTATATTTGTATTTGTAAAACACAGTGTAGCATTACGTGTGTGTGTGTGTGTGTGTGTGTGTGTGTTTGTTCACCGGTGCGTATATGTGTTTCTGTGGACCAGTATCTAGTAGACTTGTGGTAATCCTCTTAGCGTATGCTTTTTGAAGCCCTGAGCGCATTATGTAACCTCTCTAATCCAGCAACGCATCAAGACGGACAGCAAAAAAAAAAAAAAAAAAAAAAAACATCCCAATGCACACAGTCCTTAAGACATACACTGCGGGACTATTTACAAAATCTCTGGGTCACAGTCATATTACTGATGAACCAACAGAGCCTAATCACTAGCAGAAAGTGAGGTAATAGACCTATCAAAATAAGCATTACAATTTAGCAACAATAAGCATTACAATTTCAGCAGAAGAGCCAGTCTGCAGACAGAAGCACTAATGGCCTAATTCTGTATGTGTTCCCTCCCATCTGGTTTCCTCCTTCAAGCCCACCCGCTCCCATTCCTACTATACTCCATCACCTCAATAACATGCACATCCATAAAAACATCCAAGTCCCTCTCTCCTCTTGCTCTGTCCTGTTGCCAGGGCAACAGCGGCCATCTTGCCATGCCCTGTTGTTCACTGAGTGCACATCACAGGCCAGTCATCAATGTGGAATGACAGTCAGAGAGGAAGAGGAATGGGAGGGGGCAGAGAGAAAGAAAGAAATAAGAGATTGGGAGTGAGAAGAGAGAGAGGATGTAGAAGAGTTTGTATGTTTTTGTGTATGTTTCATGAGAGTGTGTGTGAGAGACATTTCAGATTACCTCTCAGAGCTAAGTAACATAACAGAAGGACTTAGTATTGATATCAAATAACACTGAGCTTTATCTTAGATCTCTCGGACACAGAGTATGTGTAAAAACTTTATTGTTTGTAAAAAAAATCAGTAATACTTATCTAGTCAACACCTTGCTCTGGATAAGATGTTGCCTGATACAATGGCTAAAGTCCTTGTTTTAATATCATGCCATGCTTGTTTTAAGACTGAATAGCCTAGCAGAGGCTTTTTATGATCACTCATGAGCCCTAATACAGGCATGTCTGTCCAATAACTTATCACTAATGGTGATAAGTTTGACAGACAATCTTAGATTGTAAATGATAAAACATTTTCTATCATCTGCCTTCGCAGAGAGGCTAAAAGTATTGTGCTACCGTGCTTCGGTACATTCTGTCAAAACAGTTGCACCAACAAGCCTCAGACACACTGCTTCCAGACCGCTTTCTCAGCATATCTTTCAAGAGGATCCAAATGCAGACATCCCGTGTGATGAAACTCAGTTCTGCATGCCAATGGGAGACATCGTGGCTGCACACATGCATACTACAGATGTCCCAAGTTGGAGGCCTCATTTCTCTACATGCACAATGGTATTTGGCTGTGTTTTCAGTACTCCACTGTAGGTGAAGTAAAATGCCTCATTGTTGATATTGATTGTAGTTGTCATTATTTCAACATAATGACATACTGATTCCTCATAATGGCTGTAGGGTTAACCTGCTTCAAACTAACTAACCAACTAACTAATCTAACCTGCTTCATATTTTACTCAAAAATATGTTTGTGGATGCAGTGCTCAAAAGAAATGGAAGTGAGTGGAGACTGAAAAAAAAATAAGAACTTTGTTTTTCTGCCAATGCATGTGCAGAAATGAGGATCCCCTCATAGCACGTCTGTACCATGCAAGTGTGCAGCCACTGTCTTCCACAGATCTTAGGGTCCTAAACAAGATGTGTTTAGCTGAAAACTTGCTCATAAGTACCATTAAGCTATTAAAAATTCAAAGCTGAGGCAATGATCTTGCAGTTTATAATCAGAAACATAATCCACTGTGGTTTGAAATGTAAAGGTGCCTGATTTTCATTCCAAAGTAAGTTTAAAAAAAATCAAAAGTGTGTCATTGGGAGTATGATGTGGGATAAGCTGCACGTGATGGCAAAACTGATTAACATGTGATATTCTTTGTTTGATAATACAGTCTGTGATTGAGTAATTGAAGATCTCTCAAAACAGCCACAATAACTGCAATACTCAATAAACGTGGTGTAGATCACACCAATTTGAATAATTTTTGCCCAACTTCAAACTTACCGTTTCTTTCTAAAATACTTGAAAGACAAGTTGCATCTCAGGTACATGCTCACTTGACTGACAACAATCGGAAAAACTTCAGTCTGGTGTTAACTCCTTTCACAGTCCAGAGATAGCCTTGGTGAAAATCCCTAATGATCTGTTGATGGCAGCTGACTCTTGGCTCTTAACCATACTCATCCTTTATCTGAGAGTAGCTTTTGATACCATCTCACATAACATCCTCGTAGAGAGATTAGCTTCCATTGGAATCACTGGCACCTCTCTTGCCTGGGTTTAGATCATATCTCTCTGGCCACACTCAGTTTGTTCAACTTAAAAATTTGAGATCACAGTCCTTTCCTGTTACTACCGGTGTTCCCCAGGGCTCTGTTTTGAGTCCTCTCCTATTTATTATTTACCTTTTACCTCCTAGCCATATTTTCAGGAAGTTTGGTATACAATTTCATTGCTACGGGGATGACACCCAGCTATATCTATCCACCAAGCCTACTTCCACTCTTCCACCCACTTCCCTATCTGACTGCTTACTAGAAATTAAATCCTGGTTTTTATCCATCCATCCACCCATCCATCCATTCTATCCATTATCCAAACCGCTTATCCTGCTCTCAGAGTTGCGGGGATGCTGGAGCCTATCCCAGCAGTCATTGGGCGGCAGGCGGGGAGACACCCTGGACAGGCCGCCAGTAGTGATCAAAATGAGGTTTTCCTCACAGGTACTAAATCTACTTTGGCTAAACCTGATGGTTTTTCTAAACTTCAGTTGGTCCAGAATTCAGCTGCCCACATCATTACCAGAACTCCTACCATAGATCATATCACTCCTGTTCTTCAGCAACTTCATTGGTTGCCTGTTAAATACCGTATCGACTTCAAGATTCTGCTTCTCACTTTTACAGCCCTTAATAACCTAGCACCTGCATCCGGGTAGCATAGCGGTCTATTCCATTGCCTGCCAACAAGGTGATCACCGGCTCGAATCCCTGTGTTACCTCCGGCTTGGTCGGGCATCTCTACAGACACAATTGGCCAAGTCTGCGGGTGGGAAGCTGGATGTGGGTGTGTGTCCTGCTCGCGGCACTAGCGCCTCCTCTGGTCAGTCGGGGCGCCTGTTCGGGGTGGAGGAGGATCTGGGGGGAACAGCGTGATTCCCTCAATGCGCTATGTCCCCCTGGCGAAACTCTTCACTTTCAGGTGAGAAGAAGCAACTGGCAACTCCACATGTATTGGAGGAGACATGTGGTAGTCTGCAGCCCTCCCCAGATCGGCAGAGGGGGTGGAGCAGCGACCAGGTCAGCTCCGATGAGTAGGAATGCCACCCCACAGGCCAAGCCAATTTTTCTGCCCAATTGTATCCGGCCTGTCCTGTTGGGCAGAAAAAGGGGGGGGGGTAAAATAACCTAGCACCTTCATATCTTTCCGAACTCTTTCATATCCACACAAACTCCCGTACGCTCAGATCCTCTTCTCCCGTCCAACTCACTACACACCATCTGCCTGCTTGACTATCATGGAGTCTAGAGCCTTCAGTCGTTCTGTCTCCTACCTCTGGAACTCGAACACAAGACGTTTGCAATATTTACTCTCTTTCCACCTTCAAATCCCATCTCAAAACACACCTTTTAAAACTGGCATATTCTTTTGTTTTTGGGGGGATTCCCCCCCACACTTTTTCTCCCAATTGTACTAGGCCAATTACCCCACTCTTCGAGCAATCCCGGTTACTGCTCCACCCCCTCAGCTGAACCGGGAAGGGCTGCAGACTACCACATTTCTACTCTGATACACGTGGAGTCGCCAGCCGCTTCTTTTCACCTGACAGTGAGCAGGTTCAACAGGGGGACAGCGAGTGGGAGGATCACGCTATTCCCCCCACTTCCCCCTCCCCTCCGAACTGGCGCCCCGGCCGACCAGAGGAGGCGCTAGTGCAGCGACCCGGACACATACCCACATCAGGCTTTCCACCTGCAGACACGGCCAATTGTGTCTGTAGGGACGCCCGACCAAGCTGGAGGTAATACAGGGATTCAAACCGCCGATCGCCGTGTTGCAAACTGGCATATTCAGTCTGATCCTGACTCTAATGGTTACACCCACATTGAGTTTTGCATAGGTGATGATTTTATACCTATCTGTTGTATTAACTGATCATTGTATACCCCTGCTTTGTTTGATTTTATGATGTCTGATAGAGTGCTGCTTGTTTTTAACTGTGTTTTTAAGGAGTCATTGAGTGTAGAAGGCACCCATTAATACTTTATTGTTATTATTATTATTATTATCATTATTATTAGTATTATTATCATTAAGCAGCTGGTATCGTGTCAGAATGTTGAATGTTAATACTCTGTCGATTTGGATACTTAACAATAGTTTATCTTTTGATACTTGTGTGGGTTTGGGGGATTTATTTTTAGTTATTTCTCTGTTTTGTTTGAAACTCTGACTGCTTGGACAATGACTAATTTGCTAAATGTTGATAACACAGTTGCACCCAGATATTTGTTAATCTTCTGAAGCTGGTGTGGTATTTATTATTGTCTGAAAAGCGTTTTGGCCCCTAATGGCCTTTCAGTGATGAGGCCTATTATTTTACTTGTATTTTAAATAATTAGGTGTATTAACCTGTTCTTTTTCTTTTAGGGCAATTTTTTTTTTAAATTGCTACAAATCGAGTACTACATAATTATCAGTTCGGTTGTACTGTTGGGTAACTTACAAAATAGTCTTAAAAAACAAAATGAAAAAAAAAATCATGATCCATATTGTGGATCACGATATTACCGAAAATATTCTTTCAGGCAAGGCAAACAAGCCCAATTAACTTTAAAATCAAAATCAATTTAAAAACTTGTGGAACGAGGACAGGTGGCTTGGCCTGTGGGGCGGCATTCCTTTTCAACTATCCCCCTATCACCCCATGTCTGTGTGTTGGGGGGGGGTCTGTCTGTCAGGGAGGTGGGGGGGAAGTGTTAATTCCAAATGTGGTAATTCATGAATTCCTTAATTCTCCTGTTAGTGACATGATCAGAGAAAGTAAAATCCAGGGCAAAACGTCCGGAAGAATAACCTCAATTTAAGAATGAACTCAAACAGTATCCATCCATCCATCCATTATCCAAGCCGCTTATCCTGCTCTCAGGGTTGGGGGGATGCTGGAGCTTATCCCAGCAGTCATTGGATGGGAGGCAGGGAGACACTCTGGACAGGCCACCAGACCATCACAGGGCCGACACACACACGCACATTCACACCTAGGGACAATTTCGCATGTCCCATTCACCTGACCTGCATGTCTTCGGACTGTGGGAGGAAACCGGAGCACCTGGATGAAACCCACGCAGACACGGGGAGAACATGCAAACTCCACACAGAGGACGACCCCCAAGGTTGGACTACCCTGGGGCTCGAACCTAGGACCTTCTTGCTGTGAAGTGACCATGCTAACCACCGCGCCACCGTGACGCCCACTCAAAACAGTATTAGAAAATAATTTAAAAATCTGAGAGCCAAGCACCCTGAGGCTTAAAAAAAATCTATAGGTAGCATTATTCTTGTGGCAGGTATTAAGTTCAATCAGTTCATGCAAGGGAAAAGACTTGTCCATAGAAAAAAAAGTGCCACATTGGCTTTGGCATGGAAGGCGCTCAGGTTTACTATTGCTCAAAAATCATAGGCTGTCAGCAAACAAACTACACAAAGCAACAACCATACACATATGTTTGTAAGCAAGGATTGTCACATTTACAATTTTATGCTAACGAATACTGATTGTGTTAGGAATGCATACACAACTATCCATGATCCCAAGACATCTCATTTCAAGGCACAGAGAACTGCCAAAATGTGTTTGCGGAAATACAAAGATATGGAGAGAAAAAAATAACAATATTACTCTTGTGTTGGCTCTTAAAATCTGTTGAATACACTCCTAGACCCAAGAGAGACAAATGCCTGAATGATGAACATATCAATACTTTCTTTCTGAAAAGCAGAATGAGTGGTCGGGATACACACAACCACAACAGGCTGAAAGAAACACAGCTGCATTGACATTTAGAATTTAAATGAACGACTGGGATGGCAATCCAGGTGTGAATTCAGCTGTGAATGGTGAAACCAACTCTGGAGGTTGTTTAAGACTCATTTATTCTAGTACATCTACATGCAAACCAACACCCCGATTAGTTAAGGTAATATTTTGATTAAAAGCTTTACTTTACATTATTAAAGATAATGGGATTTTTTTGGGGGGGGGATTTTTTTCGCCCTTTTTCTCCCCAATTGTATGTGGACAATTACCCGCTCTTCTGAGCCATCCCAATCTCTGCTCCACCCTCTCTGCCAATCCGGGGAGGGCTGCAGACTACCACATGCCTCTTCCGATACATGTGGAGTCGCCCGCCAGCTGCTTCTTTTCACCTGACTGTGAGGAGTTTCACCTGGGGGACGTAGCACATGAGAGGATCACGCTATTCCCCTCAATCCTCCCTCCCCCTCAAACAGGTGCCCCGACCACTACCGACCAGAGGAGGCGCTAGTGCAGCAATCAGGACACATACCCACATCTGGCTTCCCACCTGCAGACACGGCCAGTTGTGTCTGTAGGGACACCCGGCCAAGCCGGAGGCAACACCGGGATTCGAACTGAGATCCCCGTGTTAGTAGGCAACAGAACGGAATAGACCACTACGCTACCTGAACGCCTCATGGGAATTATTTAAAGGGATAGTAAATGTAAAATAAATATATATGTGCAAATGCTTTGACGTGACACTCCATGTGCGGAGATTATGTCACGTGAAAGCATTTGCGTGAGCGGTCCAGGAGACTTCCCAGGGTGGTAAACAAGTGCAAATTTGCAATAGCTATGACCATGTATACAGATGCAACAATGTGGCATGCATTCACATAACAACCTCACAAACACTTGACCACCGTGGCAAATTTCAGCCTTTGAGAGCACTGACTGGGGCATGTTTCAAAGCGTCAGCCTCCTCTGGTGAGCACATTGATCCAGAAGAATACTCAGTGACAGTGACATCCTACATCAATAAATGTATAGATGATGTCACAGGCACCAAAACAATCTCTTTGCAGGCCAACCAGAAGCTTGCTGACGACCTGGAATGCTGTATTCAGATCCGGTGATAAGGGAGCCCTCAAGACAGCATAGGCCAACCTGTCGTGTGGCATCAGGGAGGCCAAAGGACAATATGCTCAGAGAATCAACAGCCACTTCACTGATAGAAGAGATGCATGGCACTTGTGAAAGGGCATCCAAGCTCTCACTGGCTGCAAGTTTCCTCCTCAGACCTGTGGCAGTGCCCCCACCCTCCCAGATGTACTGAATGACTTCTACGCACAGTACGAGAGACTGAACAACATGCCAGTGGTAAAGACTACTTCCCTGATAGATGACCAGGTTCTGCAAGGGACTGCAGATGACATGAGAAAGACCCACTCCAGAGTCAACCCACACAAAGCTGGGGGTCGACAGAATCTCAGGCCGAGCCATTGAACGCTGTGCTGAGCAGCTGGCAGATGTCCTTGCTGACAACTTCGACAACTCGCTGTCCCAGGCAGTCATCCTCATGTGTTTCAAGTCTACTACTATCATATCAGTGCCAAAGAAGTCCTACCACAATGACTACCGCCGCACTGCACTGACTCCCATCATCGTGAACTGCTTTGAGAGGCTGGTCAGGAAGCACATGAAGTCCAGCCTCCCCTCTGATCTGGACCCCCTCCAGTTTGCCTGCCATGTTAAATTGCAATAAAAGCAGTCTAAGTCCAAGTCTCATAGGTAGAAAGTTGTGGTTGCTATAGGGTGGGCACAGCTTTGTGTACCAGGGGAACAGATGGACCAACAGAACGAGATACAGAGCTGCTGGTTGCGGCTAAAAATGCTGTACTCTTCATAGGCATCACATGTTATTATAAACTTCCAGACGCTTGATACATTTCTTTTTATTTTTTTCGGAAAAACAAATAGAACATCATGGTCAGAGAAATAAGGTGCTTCATGCTCCAGTAAGAGATCATGTGTGTGTGGTGTAGAAGTGACCTAGCATAGAACTCCCCATGTGAGTGGGATGATTCACAAGTTGCCTGAAGCCCATTATCTTGAGCTCTTTGACAACCATTCACTCAGCCTCAGAAAAATAACAGATTGTAAAAAGTTGAAGAAGTTTAATCATTTTGAGTAAATTAAAGAGTATTGTTGTGATGCAAAATACTGTGTACTTGTTTGAATGTGAAATTCTTTCTAGACTGTATATTTGGCCAAAGAAAGTGCAGAAGGAAAAACTACTCCACTGCGTCCATGACGCCTCCCACAAGGTTGTATGACAAGCGATCACAGAAAGTTGGATCAGTTCATCTGGACACAATGCTTATTGACAGAAACGTTTCATCACTCATCTAAGTGACCTCTTCAGTCTAAACTGACTGCAGGTATCCCCACCCTTATAAACAACACAGTGGCATAATGCCCGAAACCAACAATCAGTTTCATATGCAAATTACCGTGACCATTAACTAGTTACAATGGCCATGTGTACTATTCACAGAGGACTGGGGAATAGTAGTTGCAATCATAGTATTGTAAGATGGTGAAAGATGTACTCTTAGGCCAACCCCTCAGTTCAGGGATGGTTGTTCCCTCTTCACATAGATGGCCTCTTTGACTCCCCATTCAAACCAGTGTTCTTCCTTATCACGGATGTGAACATCCTCATCCTTGAAAGAGTGGCTACTGGCCTGTAAATGGGTGTAGACTGTGGCGTCCTGGCCTGACGCATTAGCTCTTCTATGTTGTACCATTCTCTTGCCCAGCGTCTGTTTAGTTTCCCCAGTGTACAAGTCATGGCAATCATCCTGGCACTTAACAGCGTACACTGTATTGCTCTGTTTATGCTGGGGCACCTGATCCTTGGGGTGGACTAACTTCTGGCGCAGCGTGTTTTGGGGTTTGAAACTAACTGAGACGTGGTGTTTGGAAAACATGTGCCTCAACTGTTCCGATCCTCCCACCACATATGGAATCACCACTGATTTACACTTACGCAGCTGTCCTTCTCCTCTCTTCGATCGGCTGGTGCACTGTTTGGGCATCTTCCTCATATGATAAATGGTTTATGAGTTATGAAAGGGTGTGTGACTAAAGTGTGGGGTTGGGGCTAACACAACAATGAAAAAGAAATTTGCTGAGTCCAACGATACCTCCCACAAGGTGTGGCTAAAGTGTAGAGGGCAGGGCTAGCCTACACCATTGAAAAAACACCACTACAATGAAACTACAATGAGAAATTACTGCATGTAATGACAATTCTTTCAAGGCTCTATGACAAACAGTTCTTAAGTTATGAAAGGGGAACTGGCAAAAAGTGTATATGTATGTCTGTTTGTGTATGTGTGAGTATCCTACAAATTTTGGCCATGTTATGTGAATCCGTTTAGAGTATGCATCTTTTTGTTACAGGCTAATCTCACCGCCACACCCTCTTTTTGCCATTTGGCATGAACAGTTAATCAGCTTTGCTTTGGCTCATGACCAACATTTACACAAAATCATGTGCAAGTGAGTCTTGTGATTCCATTTAGAAGTTGTGCGCTGTTTTGCAACAGGCCACTCCATTTGCCACGCCTCCTTTTAGCCAATTGGCATGAACACAAACGCACACCTTCACACACACACTTGATCGCCATGCCAAATTTCAACCTCCTAGGACAAAAACTGGTCGCCAAAGGATAGGGAAATTTTTGTAGACTGACGAACCAACTGACCAACTGACTGACTGACTGAGTAAGTTATAGAGCTGCTGGTCACAGCTAAAAAGGTTTTAATTGAGGTGCCTATGAAATCATCAATTTTGCTTAAATACAAGCTTTCGGAGATGGATAACAGTTGTATGAGCCGTTTATTTCAATTATTAGTATTAACCATAAATTTATGTCAATCTTGCAAATTATGTTTTTAAGGATGGGTTCACTTTTCTTTAATACCCAGGTATACATGGTGTCTTTAAACTGAATAGTCAGTTTTCTCCTCTGACTAAACACTGACAAGAGCTTGGATCTCCCACCAGTTGTCCAGGATATGGTTACTGTTTCCATTACTTGTTAAGATGTCAAATAAAAGCTTTTTCAATTCAAAAGTTTATTTGTTGCCAGATTGTTCTATAGAATCTTCAAGTTATTTAAAAAGAGCCATTGAGCAGTGATACCTGTGAGTATTGTTTTCAACCAACTGGCAATAACACATCTTACTGACACCTTATCCCAGTGGCAGTCATTGATCATCTTTTCTTAAATTCAGTTATGCTGGTTACTTTACTTCCTGTTAACAGGTGCTAAGAGGAGCTGTTTGGTGGAAAATGAATGAAAAATCTTTGCGTGATACGTTTTTCCACAACCCTGGATGTGTCAGAGATTTGAATGTGAATTCTAAGGACTGAAACAGAGCATTTTGAATGTTGAATTTTTTTTTGCTTCAAATAACCTTGAAATAAGCTGAACATTGAAGACAAAATTCAATTTCAAACCCTTACATTCAGTTTAAAATTCAAAAACTACTTTCAGATTCAAATCGGAAAATGCTAATCTAGGCTATGCAATTCAAATTAAGTCCTTTGTCTCTCCTAGAATTTTTCTCAGGCAGGACGGTCGGTTCCCCAAAGCTCCACATGCTGTTATATTAAGATGTTGAGGAGAACGGCTTGTCATGGACAGACACGGTGTACACCATGTTGTCATAGATGTGCAGGGAGGTGGCTGTTTACATCAAATTGTACATTCAAGGGCGGCACAGTGGCGCAGTGATTAGTGCAGTCGTCTCACAGCAAGAAGGTCCTGGGTTCAAACCCCAAGGTTATCCAACATTGGGGGTCATTCTAGGTCGTCCTCTGTGTGGAGTTTGCATGTTCTCTCCGTGTCTGCGTGGGTTTCCTCCGGGTGCTTTGGTTTCCTCTCACAGGCCAAAAACATGTAGATCAGGTGAATCGGCCATACTACATTGTCCCTAGGTGCGAGTCTGTCGGCCCTGTGATGGACTGGCAGCCTGTCCAGGGTGTCTCCCCACCTGCCGCCCAATGACTGCTGGGATAGGCTCCAGGATCCCATGACCCTGAGAGCAGGAAAAGCAGTCTGGACAATGGATGGATGGATATTTACAAGATCAATGCATGCCCAAACATGGCATGCAGAATCAAATGCCAAATTGCAAGGGGTGGGCGGTGGTCAAACAAAACAAAAAAACAACCAAACAAAACAAACCCATTCTGGATGCTGCTCATGTAAATAGATGACTGGAGCATTTAGGCCTTGTTCTTGTCTTTTTTTTTTACTACTTTATTAATCCCCGTGGGGAAATTCTTTCTCCGCATTTAACCCATCCTAGCTGTGTAGCTAGGAGCAGTTGGCAGCTGCCGTGCAGCGCCCGGGAACCAACTCCAGCTCTTCTTTCCATTTCCTTGGCCAGGGGCACAGACAGGAGTATTAACCCTAAAATGCATGTCTTTTTGATGGTGGGGAAAGCCGAAGCACCCGGAGAAAACCCACTGCAGACACGGGGAGAACATGCAAACCCTACACAGAGGACAACCTGAAATGACCCCCAAGGTTGGTCAACCCCAGGGTTCAAACCCAGGACCTTCTTGCTGTGAGGCGACAGCGCTAACCACTGGGCCACCATGTCACCTGTTTGGCCATGGTTTGGAGACAGGGAGTGTGTACCTTTGTAATCTGTTTTTCTGTGTCCTTCCATTATAGAGTCTGAGTGCAGGCTCTGTCTACTTTATGATTTGAATATATTTTGTAAGCAACTTGATGGAATATAAGCAACAAAAAAAAAACACACCCTGAATATGAATAAAAGTATTCCCAGTGATGCTTTATTCTTATTGCTACCTGGAAAACACTTTTGGTGATCAACGTGTCTGGGGCTGCTAAACAACAACTGGCAATTCTAAAATCTGGGAGAAATTTCACTCAAAACAAGACATCCAGCTCCCATGAGCCCAGTTAGTATGGTCATACTGACCCCAACACACACACACACACACACACACACACACACACACACACACACACACACACACACACACACACACACACCCGCATAATCAGTCCATTACTTTTCTCATTTCTATCACAAAGCATTAGTGTGGATGGAGGCAACGATTAGATGAACCTCTCTCTCTCCCTCTCACACGCACACACGTGCACACACACAAACTTACATCAAATTACTAACACTTACGCACAACACACAGGAACGTCACCTCTAATGTGTTGAACTCTTCATGCTGGAACCAGGTATAAGTGTGGCTTTGTGTAATCGCGTGTAGGTGCCCTATTTTCTGACAGCTTATGAAGCTTCCTTGAAGTTTCTTATTTTCCATGCCCCCACTATCTCACATCCATGTCATTTCAAATTGGTCACGAAGTTGACAATGACAAATATCAAGACGAACAGAGAGCAGTTTTGAACAGCTCATCAGCTCCGCGATCACTGGAGTCAGTGTGAGGCTGCTGCACCTGGGCACTCCCTTCTAAAGAAAGCACAATGGTCATGAAATAATATAATAAAAACAACAACTTGGGGCATCCAGGTAGCGTAGCGGTCTATTCCGTTGCTTACCAACATGGGGATCGTCGGTTCAAATTTTTGGATGTGTGTTTTTTGTGTTGCACTGCTGTGGGCTGGGGTAAACGAAATTTCTTTTCTTTGTGTATGCAGGTACATGTAAGAAATGACAATAAATTGTTCCCGATTCCTGAATCCCCGTGTTACCTCCGGCTTGGTCGGGCATCCCTGCAGACACAATTGGCCGTGTCTGTGGGTGGGAAGCCGGATGTGGGTATGTGTCCTGGTCGCTGCACTAGCACCTCATCTTGTCGGTTGGGGCGCCTGTTCGGGGGGGAGGGGGAACTGGGGGGAATAACATGATCCTTCCATGTGCTAAAGTTCCCCTGGGGAAACTCCTCACAGTCAGGTGAAAAGAAGTGGCTGGCGACTCCACATGTATCGGAGGAGGCATGTGGCAGTCTGCAGCCCTCCCCGGATCGGCAGAGGGGGGATGGAGGAGCGACCGGGATGGCTCGGAAAATAGGGTAATTGGCAAAGTACAAGGGGGGGGGGTCCAAAAAAACAAAAAAAAAACAACTTGATCATAAGTCACTATCTTGTTTGGCACTAGGCAATAACCAAACAATGTTGAAACCAATTGGTTTTGGCAAAAAAGAAATATTGGACAGTTCTACCATGTCAAAAGCAAAAATTAATTACAGCTGCAATCCATGACTTTTCTCACTATTATACCCATTTGAAATGTGAAGACAATGTGGTGATTATGCTGGCCAATCAACACTACAGTAAAACAATGCTCCAATATAGTTGGCTGTAGACGGCAGAGAAAAACTAACGTGCTGACCCTGATTTACTGACTACAAACGAGGTATATCAGCCATTGTCGCCTGTGTCCGGTCTGCACCCTTGTAAAATTAGCATCCTCAGACCAAAGCTAACGTAGGCAGTCTAATGTATTACAAACTTCTTTAAAACATATTATAATGCTGTTCTACAGTAAAACTGACTGTTTGTCCAGCAGAAGCATGGCCACATCTGCATTACGCTTCCTTTTCCTGCTGGATGTTTTTCCAACACAGACCTGTTTGCCATTGCATCAGTTGGTGTGACCCGACCAAAACATTCAGCAGCTTTACAGGAGACTGGAGAGGGTCTCCAACCATGGTGAAGATGCCAGAGGATTATGCAACCCGACTCCATGATCCAGGTGGATAAAATGACAATTCATAAAAGGAGAAAAAATTTCCACCTTCAGCTTTAAATACAAAAAAAGCATAATTTCTCTGTTGTCATGTTGTTCTCTTATACTTGAGGCTATTTTCACACACTTCCGGCTAAATCATTACTTTGAAAATATAATTGCATCAGGAATTCTGAGTAATAATGAAAGCCCTTAAAACAAAGGTTTAAGTTCAGCAAAGTACAGAAACACTGAAAAGAAGAGCCTCATAAAGTATACAATCTACACACCTGTGCACGACAGAAACAAGAATGCATCATGGAAGGCATCTAGATGAATAGCAGACAATTATTACGGTAAATGTGTCACACTGATATGTGAAACCTTTTCAAAGGACGTAAAGAAACTCAATGAAACCCACGGTGCATTTAAATGCGGTCAACCACTGCTAACCGAATGCAAGCTGATGCTTATCGTTAAAGTGTAGAAGTGTTGATTTTCGCTAAAATGTAGAGTGACACAAGTGACAAATGTCTGGCTGATAAGTATGTATAGCACTGATGAAATAAATGTAAAAGATCAGGATTCAGATGATGATGGCTAACCCATAGAACTTCAACCACATTTATCAGTTCATCAGCCTCAGATGTCCAAAAGTCATTCTCATCAAAACATTCAAAGTAAAATACAAATAGGCCGACACAACTTAAGGATTTGTGTATAACAGGCCATTAAGTATGAGCCAACTGAATGAGGTGATATTTGCTGAGAATCCACGCTGGGACAGAAAGTACTAACCGATCAACACAAAATACCATATAACTACAAAACTATGGTGTGCACGACAAAATCCTGGTGCTTTTGCATTGCTGTTGTCCTGCTATGTCGCTACAGCTAACATTTCCGGCTGCGGCAGATTTCCGGCTGTGGCAGATTTCCGGCTGCCCCTTGAATTCGCTACATTGGTGTCAGGAGTGGGATGGTGAGACCGTGAGGCCATCGGAAGTGTGTGCGCCCAGAGGTGTGAGGGAGCTGATACGTTGAAACGTGGGATGCACTTTCCAAAGGAGGGGGGGTAGTGTAACAACCACGAACAAGTAGACTTGCTAGCCCTTGGCTAATAGGCCAGACCCTTTAGTCGACTGGTTTACATAGTCACCCGTGATGCAGGCGACCCGGGCTTGCGTCCCGGCTGTGGCGGTTTCCAGCAGTGCCCTGAATTCCCTACAAAATTGTGTGGAACAAAAAGACACAACACTTAAAAACTATGGTTCGAAGTTGGTTTTACCATGGATATTGTTTTAGGCAAAGCATCAAGGTTGGTTTAGACAACAGCGGACAACTTTCTTTATGTTACAATAAACTGCTGGAAATGTTTCCCGTTTTGAGTGTTCAAATTTTAGCTATCAAGCATGCTAACATTATGCTTTTTATTTTATTTTTGATGGTCTTATAAGGAGCTTCTTTGGCAAGCAGTTTCATAAATAAATTAGCAGTTCTATGGGTGTCTGGGTACTGTCTATTCCGTTGCCTTCCAACACAGGGCTCACCAGTTCGAATCCCCTATGTTACCTCTGGCTTGGTCAGGTGTCCCTACAGACACAATTGACCGCGTCTGCGGGTGAGAAGCCGGATGTGGGTATGTGTCCTGGTCGCTGCACTAGCGCCTCCTTTGGTCAATCGGGGCGCCTGTTCGGGGGGGGGGGGGCAACTTTGGGGGAATAGTGTGAGCCTCCCACATGCTACGTCCCCCTGGCAAAACTCCTCACTGTCAGGTGAAAAGAAGCGGCTGGTGACTCCACATGTATCGGAGGAGGCATGTGGTAGTCTGCAGCCCTCCCCGGATTGGCAGAGGGGGTGGAGCAGCGACTGGGACGGCTCAGAGGAGTGGGGTAATTAGTACAACTGGGGAGAAGAAGAAAAAAATCCAATAAATAAATACATTTCTTCTGGTGGGGAAGACATGGATACATTTATTTCTGTTTTTTTCTTGTTTTTGTTTCATGCTTTTTTTGTTTTTCAAAAATCCCTGAGGTTATAAAAAAAAAGCTAGAGAGTGCTATATAAAGTGTTAATGAAATAAGCCGTAAGCAGGCTGTTGCAGGCTGCTGAGTGAGTTGTGGCCGTGTTGGGTGTGTAAGCAGCCTGAACCTCAGACACACACACTCACACACACACTGGGATGACCCAACATGACCCGCTGCTCTCCTGGCTGTGACGCAGTGCGGACACAAGCCTCCTGGCATTAACAACACAATATAGAGCCGCCATTAGCTCCTAAAAACCAAGACAACACAAAACACAACACGAGATAGTAGCGAGGAACAAACCAAGCGAGAAAGAAAGACAGGAAGAAAGAAAGAGGAAGGAAGAATGCCCGATAACAAAAGAGAAAGAGGTGCAGTGAAAGGGAGAAACAGAAGAAGAGAAATGAGTCCTATAAGTCCTTCATAAAGGTATTGGGTTACAGAGTGTGCACAGATACGAATGATGAGTCACTCCAACACACACACACACACACACAGTTACAAGCACACTTTTCAACACACACACACACACACACACACACACACACACACACACACACACACACACACACACACACACACACACACAAACACGCACATGCGCACACACACTTATCACACTTACTCATTACACTCTGCCCAATCCCCTGCAGGCCAACGCGTCACACAGCTCTTCAAGTTGAACAGTGGACAGATAGGCTTACGCAAATTCTAGATTTACCAAACAATCGCCAGCACTTTTGTCCTTTAACCGCCCCCCCACCCCCCACCGATACAATGTTTCCATACACGTCCCAGCCACATGGACACACTCCTGGGTGTGTATGCACACGCCTTGGCATGCTCTTTTTAACATTTTCTAAGAATTTTTTGTCATCATAAAGAGCACTAATTACAGACTTAAGGAAGCGGGCAACTGTAGAGTAAACGCACACGCACGCATGCACACGCGCACACACACACAACACACACACAATTGCACCCTCCCAGCTCACTTTGTGAACATAATGAAAGACTTGGAAAAAACTATGAATGAGTGGAGAGAGAGAGAGAGAGAGAGAGAGAGAGAGAGAGAGAGAGAGAGAGAGAGAGAGAGGGGAGAGAAGAGATGATGGAGAGGAAAAAGGAGAGAAATCAGCAGGAAAAGAGATCAGGAGAAAAGGAAAACAAACTTTAATCTCAAGGGTTTGGGATCAGAGATGTTTAAACTCAATTTCCATGACGTTTTCCGTTTTTAGACATAACTGACTGTTTTGACTGTGGACATGTTTGAGTCTGGTTGTTGACTAAAGGTCACGAGGCTGCCGTACCTAAAGCTGCAGATTATTCTTTAACAGCCACAAATATCGCCGTATCCAAGATGGCCCCACCCATGACAGTCCATGAAGCGCGTTCGCCATTCGCATATCTGAAACCAACTTCAATACACGACAACGTCCAGTTTCCAACTCTACTCTCACTCTGCGCGAGCCAACTTATCTCTTCCTCTCTTGTTCCCTCCTTTTATCCCCCCCCCTCTATTTTTAGATCTCTCTTTTGCAGATTAGTGGCCTATTTATAGACTTCCCGTGCCGTCCAATAAGAGGGTTCACGGCAGGAGAGTGGCAGGCAGAGTCACAGGGCTCCACACACCTCCCATATGGCACCCAGCCCATCCGACTCCTCCCCCCCCTCCTACATCCCTCTCTCACTGTCTCCTCCTCTCCACACCCCCCCCCCCACCACCATTTAAGCCTCAATCTCTTCCTCCTCCTACCCTGTTATATTCATGGACGTCCCTCCCCTTTTCTGCCGTTCAAGTGTGGCCCAGTGCTCTTTAAGAGAGGTGTGCAGTTGTGAGTGCGTCAGTGGGTCACGGCGTGGCGTGGCATCAAAACACACTTGTTTCTGTTCTCTGGTCAGTGCGTGCCATAGCCACCGGTGTGTGTGCTGCATTAAAAAGTCAAGGTTTAAGAGTTTTCGCTGGGCTTCCACCCACCATGCTGCCCCGCCTCCCTCCGCCCTGCCGTTTCCCACTACACTCCCTCTGTCCGACTTCCCTCTCAATGCAGTTTCTCTCTCTCTGCCTCCTCCCTCGGTCTCTGCCTCCACTCTCACACGTCTCCATCGCTCCTCCCTCCATGATATTCAGTTTACCGGCCTTGGGGCTTATGCTTCTCCTCCCTCTCCCTCTCTCTCTCTCTCTCTCTCTCACTCCCCCTCTCTCTTTCCCCCTCTCTCGCTCACATTCTCTCTCCCTCTCGCCTAGCTGTCTCCTCCCATCTATCCATACATCCCTCCCTTCCTGCTTCTTCCACCCCCGAACCCCTCCTCCTCTCCCTATGTATCTAGCCCCCCTGCCCCCTTCCTCCTCCTCCTCCTCTCATCTGTACAGGGTGGCTCCTGGCACAGGGCCCACATTTTCAGTGGAAACTTTACACACAGGAAAGAACCTCTCATCCAAAACCAACCCCCACCCCGCCTGTTTGTGTGTGTGTGTGTGTGTGTGTGTGTGTGTGTGTGTGTGTGTGTGTGTGTGTGTGTGTGTGTATCTCCGAATATGTGTGACTGCGTGAGTGAGTGCACATACTTTCGGTGTGTTGCAGGGAGTCATCCCCATATTGTTTGCCCGACATCTTTTTAAAACAGCAGTGCAACACTTTTTCATAGAAGAAAAAGAATCTTATTTAAAAACAAAGCAAGTGCTGCAATGTAAACACAGCCCAGATTTATTTACCAGGAGGAAACTAAATGCTTCAAAACTGTAGCACGATGACAACTTATTTGATCTGTATTTGCATAGTGGTGACAAGTTATCTGCTACAAGGCAAACACAGACTGACTCTAGAAAAGTGCCTTTCCATACTGACAGACAGATAGCTGGATAACTGGACAAATAGATCAAAACACACGAAAAGAGAGAGATGTGCATTTCTCTACTTGTCTTTTTTTTCTTTTTAAAAGAGGACATTACATAATTCTCTAAACACTTCCCTTCTAAACTGAGAGCAGCCTGGTGTTTTATCACACACACACACACACACACACACACACACACACACACACACACACACACACACACACACACACACACACACACACACACACACAAACACTTGACAGATCCAAGCAGACAGGCAGCCTGTTCAAGCTGTCTGCATCACAGTCACTATGACAACGGCAGGAGAACAATCCGCAAAAACAGCCACCAGGGAGGAAGAGAAAAAAACAGAAAAAACACAGAGCGAGAGAGAGAGAGAGAGAGAGAGAGAGAGAGAGAGAGAGAGGAAGACAGAGCGTAAGAGAGCATGAGCAAGGGAACAGGACAGAGAAAAAGAGAGATCGACAGTGAGGAAAAAGGGGAGGGCCTCTCCAGAGCTTATGTATTTGTAGCTGGTGCCATTCCAAACTGTTTGCCGAGTGTCATTTGTATGCCGGTTTCTAAAACCTCCTTCCTTAACCTGCCCGCTTTGTACAAGAGATTCTCCACATCTCTACACAAGATTACATCCAGCCCTCTAGAGAACAACAAATCTGCTTCCTTTCCTTATGACTTGACCTTGGCTTAAAGATAAACTGCAGAAAAGCAAAACTGGACCAAAAAAAAAAAAAGACAAAAAAGGACGAACTCAGATGCAGCCAATATCTAAAAGGCCGATTCACCTTCTACTGGTACCATACCTTTCCTATCATCACATACTCACTCAAGACCATCGCTATAGTTTAATGACGCAATAACATGACATTTAAGGACAAACGCTAACAAAAACAACACAATAATAATAAACAATATATACACAGGGATATGACAGCTTATGGGTTTTTTTTTTGTTCAAGCTCATAGTAAGCTAGCACACTTACCAAACAGGTGTACTGAACTCGATAGCGCAACGAAATGGGAAAAAAATTCCTATTCGTGTTCCAAAGGGAGAAGATGATAATGAAGAAAAAAAGGTCAGAAGCTACTGTCAGACGATCATTATGAATCCAACCAGTAAAAAAAAAAAAAACTTCAGTGAGTGTATTATCATGCAGACTAATATCACATTCATGAACAGAGACATTACTCTGAGTTTAGAAGCAGTCATGTATCAAATCTGCGTTCATCAGGGTATTTTCAAAATGGGAGTAAATGTCATGCTTACTCCAATTTGGAAAGTGTCCCGTTGACTACAAGATCAGGTGTTTCCTCAATCTGTTTCTTCAGTCCTTAGTTTAATGGCGCACATGTCTGATTTCCTCATGGTTTGGTTTCCTTTTATATATATATATATATATATATGTGTGTGTGTGTGTGTGTGTGTGTGTGTGTGTGTGTGTGTGTGTGTGTGTGTGTGTGTGTGTGTGTGTGTGTGTGTTTGTGTGTGTGTGTGTGTGTGTATATATTTTTGTTTTTGAAAAACATTTTATTTTGTTGGTAATAACTGACATACTTTAGACCGACTGTGCACACGACTATAGGACAAGTCACTTTACTGTAAATATTTCTTCAATGACCAGCCCCTGTGACAGGGGCGTTGGTGTGCGTGCTAACAAACCCAATGGCTTCATCACTGTCAACCAGTTAAGGATAAAAATTGAGGTGTGCTTTAAACAGCTAGTTTGGCGAAACTTGGTTGAAAAAAAGAAAGAATAAAAAATGTATACATCTATACACATCACTTGATCACACTTCCCCCTCACTTGTACGGTTGTATGACTAGTGGGATTGCGTTGGACTATCTGTCCCGGCTACTAGTTTAGCTAGGCTTGCCTTTAGCCTGGCGGCTAAGCTAAACCAGCTATAATGGCATCGGCCACTGAACTCACCTGCATCAAAACAAAGCTTCAATCCATAGAAGCTTTGATCGAAGATCTCCTACAATGCCAAGCTCATTTATGCTCTCGATTAGCTGCCATCCAGTCCGACTCAGGGGAGCTCGGAGGTCTGGTTGAAGGTCTGGGTCCCTCTCGTAGCTGGTCATCAGTGGTAAAGGGAATGAGACGGATCTCTAGCCCCCTGTTTGATACTGACTTCCCCCCTGGCAAACTCATTATGTCCACTGACAAAGCTTGCTGACAGTGTATCCCAGCCGATTACCCCGGTGGCTGATGTCGGCGACAGAGCTACACCACGGACTAGGAGACGTCCTGCAACACCGAGCTAAACGTGCCCTCCAATCTACACCCCCAAGACCAAGCATTCACAAGTCGAGCTCACCAACGCCACACCGCCGCCCCTTCGATCTCCAGCTGTCCAACTACCCTCTCCCTCCACTACTACTACCAATGTCTCTTACGCGGTGGGTGTGGCGGCCAATAAGCTGAAGATCTACAATGGACGATGCCTCGACGGTCAACCTGAAATCCTTGTGATTTGCGATTCCATCTCCTGGTTCGTTAAACTAACATAATTTACCGTTTCTGTGTATGTAGTTTCTGATGTCTCTATACACATTCCAGCCACATTTTATTGCCATACAACTGTCCACACTGTTTCCTGGGGGGGGAGGGCTATGGAAACGATTATGGGGAATACGGTTAATACTTCTGCTGTTCTGCGGAAGTAGTATGACAGACCGGTGGCAGAGTTGGCTGAAGAAATTTTTTTGTTTTTTTCGGGACAAGATTGAGATGGCTTGGACATGTGTGGAGGAGAGATGCTGAGTATATTGGGAGAAGGATGCTAAATATGGAGCTGCCAGGGAAGAGGAGAAGAGGAAGGCCAAAGAGGAGGTTTATGGATGTGGTGAGGGAAGACATGCAGGTGGCTGGTGTGACAGAGGAAGACGCAGAAGACAGGAAGAAATGGAAACGGATGATCCGCGGGACACGCCAGAAGTCGTGACCATAATTCAGGCAAGGTATCATTGGGGCTTGGAATAAGTTTGTTTTTTTTTCTTTCAATTTTTCCCCTTTTTCTCCCCAATTGCATCTGGCCGTCCCGGTCGCTGCTCCGCCCCCTCTGCCGATCCGGGTGGCGCCCTGACCAACCAGAGGAGGCGCTAGTGCGTTTTTGGATTGGTAGGAAAATGGCGGCGCGAACTCACGTTTGCGGTAGTCTCCCCCAATTCCGACTATGCAGTGTCTTTATCCATGTCTACGTCTGCTTCTGAGTTTGTGTCATCTTGTGAAGAATTATGTCTGTGATCGACGATTTCGTTGCATGGCTGAGAGAGCTAGCGTTGGATCAGCTGGGAGAGCTTGGTCTGCTGCATCCTGTGGGCTGAGGGACCACGGCCCTGCCTGGAGCTGCGCCCGAAGTGGAAACACCGAGGGCGGTCTGACAGGACGCGGATGCAGTGCAAGCTAAGCTAGCTGCTAGCCCATGCAGACCGGCGGCGTCAATTGTGCAGTGTTTTTGTCTGCGTCTGCGTTTGTGTCGTCGTGTGAAGTACGGGGGAGGTGTCTGGCTGGGAGAGCTAGCGTTGGGATCGGCTGAGGGACCCTGGTCTGCTGCGCCGAGTAGGCCCAGGGACCACGGCGCCCGCCTGGAGCTGCGCCCAAAGAGGAGACGCCGAGGACGGTCTGACTGGACGTGGAAGTGGGGCAGGCCAGGCTAACTGCTGGCCCATGCAGACCAGCGGTTCCGACTGTCTTCTTGGCTGGTGTTGTTTCTCTCGACAGTGACATTTTTGGACTGCATCGCAGATTTACTGAATGGACTGTGTTGTTGACTGTTGGTGTGGGTTTTTTTTCTTTGTTCTCTCCGTTTTCGTATTTTTTGGTGGTGTCGTTTTCTTTTGGAAATGTGTTTTTCGTCTTTTGTGTTGCACTGATGTGGGCTGGGAGAAACGAAATTTCGTCTCTTTTGTGTATGAAATTACATGAATGAGATGACAATAAATTGTTTCTGATTCTGAAATAACCACATCCGACTTCCCACCCGCAGACACGGCCAATTGTGTCTGTAGGGACGCCCGACCAAGCCGTTGGTAACACGGGGCCGACCCGGCTAGGAATAAGGTGGATAGTGTACGTTGGAACCAATGACGTCATTTCAGGCAATCATTAAATCTACACTCTTGTCTTTGAGTCCCTCAGTCATTAAATCTACACTCTGACTTTGAGTCCCTCACTGTAACTTTAGACAGCCTGGGCAAAAATCTTGTCTGGCCCCATTTCATCTCTAGGTAAGGGCTCAGAACGCTTTAGCCGCCTCTTCGGTCTGCACTGCTGGTTAATGAATTTTTGTACTGCTACAGGCCATGGTTTCATTAACAACTTTGACTCATTCTGGCATAGGAGGGACGTTTACAAAAAAGATGGTGTTCACCCAAATGGCGAGGGGGTTAAGCAACTGACATATAACCTCATCCATTGTATAGCTTTTTCAGCCTGACGTTTAGCTGCATGCAGAAATCATCAAATCGTCAAACTCTGTATCTATCATGTCGTGTGTCCATCTAGCTCTCCCTCTGGCAGGATACAGCCCTTTATTTCTCTGGCTGAGCCTGGTCCTCTCCCAGTCAATCCTATCTCTGTCATAATGAACTATAGACCACCAAAACTTGTCCAACACTGTCAGTCTGCTCTTAATACAAACAACCTTTCTTAGATCTCAATCAAGAGTTCACTCTCAGTCAAGCCTTTCACTCCAACAGTGTTTGTGTTGTGTAACATAATATCTCTGTTAAACAAGACTATTATTCTTAATCTCATTTTATCTCACAATCTGGATTTCTCACTTTTAACAGAGACCTGCCTTAAAACCCGGAACTGCTGCCCTCTAATAGAGCTCTGCCCTCCCAATTACCAGACCCTCAATCTCCCTAGGCTCACTGGTCATGGTGGGAGTATTGCAGTTGTTTTTAAGAATAATTTTATTTGTAATCAGATTACATGGGGTACTTTCAATATCTTTGAATTACCTTCTTTTGAAACTGATTGTGATATCCCAGTGTGTTGCTTGGATGTCTGTCTACCGATGACCCAAACCTAACATTCTTTTTTTAAATGAACTCTCTGAGCTGTTAACTTTGGTGGTTCTCAAATATGATAGTTATTACGGCTTGCAATTTTAATGTGCATATTGACAACCCCTCATATTCTCTTGTAACCAACTTTTTAAAAATTACCAACTATTTTAAACTTGTTCGACATGTGTCCAGCTCTACGCATGACCACGGGGACAGTCTTGACCTTTTTTTTATCCTCGCTATGACCTTGAACTCTCCATGTTTGATTTTTGTCTCTGACCATAAATGCATTGTTTTGGACACCACGCGTCAGTCTTCTGCTCAACCACAGAAGTGCACAGTACACTCTCTTTTCTTCAATGCCAACTCTCTGGTTCAATGTTCAGTGTTTCTGCACTAGATACCACAGCTCCCTACACTACCAGGTCAGTTTCGACAACTAACACTTGCCCCTGGATTAACGACAACATTCATCATCTGAAAAAGGAAGTCAGAAGAGTGGAGTGTAAGTTGAAGAAATCCAAAACCAGGGCCAATCTCCTCCGTCTGAAAGAAATGCCGTCCATGCTCAACAAAAACATCAAAGGGGGAAGCGTTACATACTTTGCAGGCCTAATTAGGGTCAATAAACACAATCCAAGGTTCCTGTTTAAAGCCATTGACCAGCTTGTAAACCCTGTCTATCCTGCTGCATCTGCCTCCTCCCCAGTAGATTGAACATTTTTCGTCTTTCTTTGTTGACAAAATCAATAACATTCATTCTAATTTTAACATTGCCAATATTTCCTCTGATTCATCAGTTTACTGTCCTACTCTCGTTTGATTTCTCGCCGATCTCTGCTCAGTGTCATTGACACTGTAGCCCATATGCGCCTGCCCTCTTGTCCTTTAGATGTTATCCCCCCAAATTCCTTATAGAGGTCCTGCCTACCTTGGGCCCAAGCCTGCTCTCCATTTTTAATCTTTCTCTTAACTCTAGCTGTGTTCCTGGTTGTTTTAAGATGGTGAGTGTCCAACCTATTTAAAAAAAAACTGCCCTTGATCCAACCCTACCAAATAACTACAGACCTATTTCAAAACTACCATTCATCCCCAAAATTCTTTAAAAAAAACTTCACACAGCAGCTCCTTGAGGTCATTGAAGAACACAATATTTTCAATAAATTCCAATCCTGTCATGTGTCAGGAAAGAACCCAAAAGCAGACGGGACAACCAGGTAAGGGAAGAATCAAGTCTTTATTAAAGTGACCGATCTCGGGGGTAGAGCAGGAGTTGGCTCAGTGGCAGGTAGGCAGGCAGGCAGAAGTCCATGAATGGCGACGTTCCAGCGAGGACTGGTCCATAGTGGAGGCCTTTTAAGGGTGAGGGTGATTGCTTGATGGCCAGCTGGCGTGCCGGGGTGAAGGGGGGGTCAGCAGGTGTCAGCTGGTGTAGCAGGTGTCAGCTGGTGTAGCAGGTGTCAAGGGCGATCGCTTTGATGTCAAAGGTGAGAGGCTGTGACAGTACCCCCCCTCCAAGGGACGCCACCGGGCAACCTACCAGGCCCGTCCGGGTGCGTCCTGTGGAATTCCCGGATGAGGTTCGCGTCCAGGACAAGGCGACGAGGGACCCAACACCTCTCCTCCGGGCCATATCCCTCCCAGTCCACGAGATACTGCAGGCCGCAACCGCGGCGACGAGAGTCCAGGAGACGACGAACGGTGTAAGCCGGATGATCGTTGATCATACGAGGAGGTGGGGGCGGGGGGGCCAGAGGAACTAGAGGGCTGGTAGAGACAGGTTTGAGGCGGGACACATGGAAGGAAGGGTGAACCCGGAGAGTGCGGGGCAGCTTCAGACGGACCACAGAGGGGTTAATGACTTTGACAATGGGAAAGGGACCAATATACCTGGGGGACAGTTTTTTAGCATCCGATGTCAAGGGTAGATCCTTGGTAGAGAGCCATACCTGGTCACCGGGGGAGTAGTCCGGAGCAGGGGTGCGATGACGATCCGCCAAGCGCTGGTAACGGCCGGAGGCCCTGAGCAGTGCAGCACGGGCTCGCCGCCAGGTCCGACAGCACCGACGGACATGGGCCTGGGCAGACGGAACCGGAACGTCTACCTCTTGAGAAGGAAAAAGGGGAGGCTGATAGCCGTAAAGGCACTGAAAAGGGGACAACCCAGTAGCAGACGATGGCAAGGTGTTATGGGCATATTCTACCCAGGGAAGTTGTGAGGACCAAGAGGATGGGTTGGCAGACACCAGACAGCGGAGAACAGTCGCCAATGCCTGGTTGGCCCTCTCGGCCTGGCCGTTGGTCTGAGGATGGAACCCCGATGACAGGCTGACGGTGGCACCGATGGCAGAGCAGAAAGCCTTCCAGACAACAGAAGTGAACTGGGGGCCACGGTCAGACACTATATCACGGGGAAGACCGTGGACCCGGAAAACCTCCCTGACCAGCAGATCCGCAGTCTCTCGAGCCGAAGGCAGTTTAGACAAGGGCAAAAAAATGAACAACAGTCAGTACAACGGTGTTACCGTCGGAGGCGGGCAGACCAGAGACGAAATCCAAGGACAGATGCGACCAGGGACGGTGTGGAACAGGCAGGGGGCGCAGCAGACCGGCACTGGCCCGAGTGGAGGGCTTATTCTGAGTACAAACAGGACAGGCAGAAACAAAAGACCCAGTATCCTCCATCATGGAAGGCCACCAGAACCGCCTATGGAGGAAGGCCAGGGTACATGTTACTCCAGGATGGCAGGTAAGTTTGGAAGAGTGAGCCCACTGCAACACACTAGATTTAACAGCGTCTGGAACAAACAAGCGCCCAGGGGGACCGTTACCTGGGTCAGGTTGAGTCTGTTGTGCTGCCATGACCTCCCTTTCAATGTCCCAGGTGACAGCTGCAGCCGCAACCACACAGGTAGAGGGAACGATGGTGTCAGGTTGGAGCTTGGGCTCAGACTCCTCCCCATGCACACGAGACAGAGCATCGGGCTTGGCATTCCTGGAACCAGGTCTGTACGTCAAAGAAAAATTAAAACGACCAAAAAAGAGCGCCCACCTGGCATGGCGCGCGGTGAGCCGCTTTGCTGACTGGATGTATTCCAGGCTCTTATGGTCAGTCCACACTATAAAAGGAAGCTCAGACCCCTCCAGAAAATGTCGCCAATCCTCCAGTGCCAATTTCACTGCCAGGAGCTCACGATTCCCCACATCATAGTTCCTTTCAGCTAGGGAGAGACGGCGAGACAGGAAGGCACAGGGGTGTGTCTTGCCATCCTCACTGGAGCGCTGAGAAAGGACCGCCCCCACCCCAATCTCAGAGGCGTCCACTTCTACAACGAACTGTTTGGTTGGGTCTGGCTGGATGAGGATAGGAGCTGTGGTGAAGCGGTGCTTGAGGGCTTGGAAAGCTGCCTCTGCTACAGGGGTCCACAGGAACTGTCTGGAGGTGGAGGTAAGAGCGGTTAGTGGGGCCACAATGCGGCTGTAATTGCGGATGAACCGTCTGTAGAAGTTGGCAAAACCAAGGAACCTCTGAAGCTGCTTACGGCTGGTCGGGCTTGGCCCGGCCACTCAAGAACCGCTCTGACCTTGGCGGGGTCCATTCTCACCTGCCCATCGGCCACGATGTAGCCCAGGAAGGTGACTGAAGGGGCATGGAATTCGCACTTCTCTGCTTTTATGAAAAGGCAGTTCTCCAATAGCCATTGAAGGACTTGGCGGACGTGCATGACATGTTCTGACAGGTCTCTGGAAAAAATCAGGATATCATCCAGGTAAACAAAAACGAAACGATCCAACATGTCACGCAGGACGTCATTGACCAGACTCTGGAAGACAGCTGGGGCATTAGTGAGACCAAATGGCATCACCAGATATTCAAAATGCCCCAGGGGGGTGTTGAAGGCAGTGTTCCATTCATCTCCCTCTTGAACTCGGACAAGGTGGTAAGCATTGCGGAGGTCTAGTTTAGTGAACACTGTGGCTCCCTGGAGAGAATCAAAAGCAGAAGTCATTGAGGGGCAGAGGGTACTTATTCTTGACTGTGATGTTATTGAGGCCTCCATAGTCAATACACGGCCGGAGGGTTTTGTCCTTCTTGGCCACAAAGAAGAACCCCGCACCAAGGGGTGACGATGACGGGCGAATAAGACCAGCCGCCAAGGAGTCCTTGATGTACCGCTCCATGGACTCCCGCTCAGGCTTGGAGAGGCTATATAGACGACTGCTGGGGAGGGGAGCGCCTGGCAGCAGGTCAATAGCGCAATCATAGGGGCGATGAGGAGGCAGGGAGAGAGCTTGCTGCTTGTTGAACACGGCTTGGAGGTCATGGTACTCTGGAGGCACCAGTGACAGGTCAGAGGTCTCAGAGCTTGACACCTGACTGGGGACAGACTGAGGCAGAGCAGACTGGAGGCATATGGCATGACAGACGGGACTCCAACTTGAAATTCTGGCCGATGACCAATCAATATGGGGACTATGCTTAACCAGCCAGGGATGACCAAGTATAATGGGAACAAATGGAGAATTGATAATGAAAAACGTAACTCCTCTTGATGGTTTCCCGACAACAGGAGGTGCACAGGCTCGGTCTTAGAGGTTATCCGGGCCAGGAGATGTCCATCCAGGGCATTAGCTTCAAGAGGCTGGTCCAGACTCACAGTGGCAAGACCTAACTGCTTCACAACACTTGCATCCAAAAAGCTTTCATCAGTTCCAGAGTCAATTAAAGCCAAAAGTTTAGTGGACTGACCTTTAAAACTGATGGTAGCTTGCAACAGGGTACATGGACGAGGAGACAGAGGGCAGACAGTTGGGCTCACAAGGATCCTCCCCCTCCCTCGTGAGCCTGCTAGTTTGACGGACGGTGAGGGCAGGAGGCGAGAAAGTGACCAGGCTGACCACAATACAAGCAACTGTTCTCGGTGATGCGGCGTTGACGCTCCTCCGGGTTGAGCTGGAAGCGGGCGAGTTGCATCGGCTCCGAAGCTGGGGAGGAGTCACGCCTCGGGCTTTCTCGGAGGACATCAGCCTCAGTCGAGCGAGCTCGGCCCCCAGCGTTTGGAGGTGTGGCCCGTGGAAAGTTGTTGTGACCAGGAAAGCGGCGCGTCCTCTCTCTCCTCCGCTCCCGGAGACGGTTGTCCACACGAATAGCCAGGGTAACCAATTCCCCCAACCCTCCAGGCTCGGGGTAGGAAACCAATTCGTCCTTTATGGATTCGCTTAGACCGTTGGAAAACCCGGCCTGGAGGGACTCGTTGTTCCATCCGCTCTCTGCTGATAGCGTACGGAACTCAACTGAGTAGTCAGCAACACTGCGGGAACCCTGGCGGAGAGAGATCAGTCTTTTTGAAGCATCCCTTCCCCGCATGGGATGATCAAAAACCTGGCGAAAAGCAGTGGTGAACTCAGCGTAGGATGAGGAAGTGGAGGCCCGCATCTCCCACACTGCTGTAGCCCAATCCAGAGTGCTTCCCCGGAGAAAACCCATGATGTAAGCGACTTTGGCTCCATCCGTGGAATATGACTGGGGCTGCTGGTTAAACACAATCTCACACTGCATCAAAAAAGGGCGACAAAGTCCAAAATCTCCATCATACTTATCGGGCGGGGCAACCCATGGTTCCTTAGCCGAAGTTGATGGCGCTGAGGCTGGCGGAGCTGGAGGGGTGGGTCCCGGGCTAGCGGAGGCTCTAAGTTGGGTCTGGATTCCAGAGATCTTTGAGCCGAGCTCAAATTCTGACAAAATTGAGGTTCTCCTTATTGGTCCTAATAGGTTTTTCTGAGAAGTGAAAACTTGTATTGGCCCTCTGGCCACCAATGTTAAAACCTCCTCAGTATATCTGGGTATACTCTTTGACCAAAATCTGAATTTTGACCCACACATAAACAAGCTTTAGCAAACCTTCTTTTTCTAACTCCAGAACATCGCAAAAATCAAATCAATGCTATCAACCAGAGATCTTGAATTACTAATCCATACCCTAATTTTTTCATGCCTTGACTACTGCAATGCTCTTTTGTCCTGTCTCAGCCAAGTAGCCCTGTCCCGCCTGCAACTCGTGCAAAACACTGCAGCCAGGCTGCTAACCAATACCAATCTTAGATCCCACACCAATCCTTGCATCCCTTCATTGGCTCCCATTAAATTATAGAATAGACCTCAAATTACTGCTAATCACATATAAGACCCTATATGGTCTTGCCCCTTTATACATTTCCAAACTTTTGCCTCCTTACTACACTTCTAAGCCACTCCGATCTTCCAACCAGGATCTCTTATCTATACCCCACTGCCTCTGCAAATCCAAGGGTGACTGTTCTTTTGCCGCAAGGGCCCATCTATCTGGAACAGTCTTCCCTCCTCTGTTAGATCAGCTGAGTCTGTAAACAGCTTTAAAAAAACTTCTGAAAACCCATTCAGGGAAGGCAAGTCGGGAGGACATAACTGTATCTGTATGCTGTTTTTTTAAGTATCCATATCTTGCACAGCACTTTGTAACTGTTTTAAAAAGGTGCAATATTTTTAAAGCCACTTTATTTCGTCATTGTACAGGCTACAATGAAACAGTTTTCTGCATTTAACCCATCCTATTGTATAGGAGCAGTGGGCAGCTGTGGTGCAGTGCCTGGGGACCAACTCCAGTTATTGTTTCGTATTGCCTTGGTGAGGGGCACAGGCAGGAGTATTAACCTAACATGCATGTCTTTTTGATGGTGGGAGGAAACCGGAGCACCTGGAAGAAACTCACACAGACACGGGGAGAACATGCAAACTCCACACAGAAAGGACCTGGGACAGCCTGGGGTTCAAACCCAGGACCTTCTTGCTGGGAGGCAAGAGCACTAACCACTGGGCCACCATGCCACCGTTATATAAATAAACTCTTTCTTACTTACTTACTTACACAAACATACACAGTCTGACCCAAAGTGTAATTTTTGGGTTTGCTATATCTGCTACTTTGCCCTTTTCTCATGAGTTCTGCAGCACTGTCCGGTGATGGAGTGAACAGGCTGGCAGCACAGAGGAAGGTCAACTTCCGCTCACCTCCTTTCCTCAACTGAGTCCTCACTATCTGCTAGTCTGCTTGGGGGAGATAAAATGCAGAGTAGAGATGGAAGGAGAGACGGGGAGGAGGAGTTACAGGGCTGAGACAATAGCAAGTTAGCCAGGCAGTTTTCAATTCAATTCAATTCAATTTATTTTCACTAAAAACAATGTGCAGGCACATGTTAAAAATGAAATAAGGGCTGCGGCCTCGCCAAACAGTGCAAGACAGACATAACACAAAAACAGCAAACACAGTATAGGTTATAAACAGATGAAGACCAAAAGCGAAAAATAAGTTAAAAAAGAGCATGAGTACAAAAATATTTTAAAATATCCACAGACATTCAGTGGGTAGCCAGGTTCAGGTGGGTAACAGCTTAGGGAAAGAAGCTGTTTTTGAGCCTGGTAGTGTGGGCTCTGAGGCTCCTGTAGCGCCTCCCAGAGCGCAGGGGGGAGAAAAGTCCATGGTTGGGTTGGGTGGGATCTCTGCTGAGACCCCTTCGAAAGCAGCGTTTGTGATAAATATCTTTTATGGCTGGGAGCTGGGTACCGGTGATATGCTGGGCCGCCTTGATGATCTGCTGCAGAGCTTTCTGGTCTACTAATGTACAGTTGCCATACCACACTGAGATGCAGCTGGTCAGGATGCTCTCTATGGTGCAATGGTAGAAGTCGGTGAGAATTTTGGGGGATAGACGGGCACTCCTCAGCCTCCTTAGGAAATGCAGGCATTGTTGGGCCTTTTTCACAAGGGCCTGGGTCTTTGATGTCCAGGAGAGTTCCTTGTTGATGTGGACTCCAAGGAATTTAAAGCTGGAGACATGCTCCACTTCCGCCCCATTGATGTGTATGGGGGAATGGCTGCAGCTTCAAGACCTCCTGAAGTCCACGATCAGCTCCTTCGTCTTCTGCACATTGAGAACCAGATTGTTGGTAGTGTACCATGATGTGAGGTGCTGAATCTCATCCCTGTAGGCCGTCTCAACATTGTTGGAGATACGGCCAATGACTGTGGCGTCATCCGCAAACTTAACTATTACATTTGAAGGATGAGTTGGCAGGCAGTCGTGGGTAAAGAGGGAGAAAAGGAGGGGGCTCAGAACACAGCCTTGAGGGGCACCTGAGCTGAGGATCAGGGTGGAGGACGTGTGGTCATCTAACCTAACAGACTGAGGTTATAGAGTTAGTTATAGAGGGAGGGGTTGATGCCAAGGGAGAGGAGTTTGGTGGTTAGTTTGGCGGGGATGATGGTGTTGAAAGCAGAGCTGTAATCTATGAACAACATCCGGATGTATGTGTTGTTAAGTCCAAGGTGGGTCACAGCAAAGTGCAGGGCAGTGGCAATGGCATCCTCCGTAGACCTTTTGGGATGGTAGGCAAACTGACGTGGGTCGAATGTGTATGTGTGTGTGTGTGTGTGTGTGTGTGGGGGGGGGTTATGTTTTTGATGTGAGCCAGAACCAGTCTCTCAAAGCACTTCATGGCAATGGGGGTCAGTGCTATGGGTCGGTAGTCATTCAGACATGTGGGTGTTAATTTCTTGGGGACAGGAATTATAGAGGTGGTCTTAAAGCATGCCAGGACTATGGATTGGGACAGTAAGAGGTTAAATATAGTTGTGAAGACCTCAGCCAGCTGGTCAGATCATTCCCGGAGGACCCGACCAGGTATGCCGTCCGGTCCGGCAGCCTTCCATGTGTTCACTCAGCACAGTGATTCTCTGACTTCTGTGATTGATAGAGTGAGCACCTGGTTTTCTAGATGGCTAGGGATTTTTGTGGCTGGGTCAGTATTGTCCTTGTTGAAGCGGGCGGAGAAATTATTTAACTTGTGTGGCAGGGAGGCATCATGGACAGTGGGACTGCTATTGGAGCTTTTGCAGTCTGTGATAGACTGAATGCCTTGCCACATTCACTGGGGATCGGAGTTATTGTGAAAGTGGTCCTCTATTCGTAGTGATTAGTAATTTTTGGCTGTTCTGACGCCCTTTTTGAGGTTGGATCTGGCTGCACTGTAGGCCTCGCAGTTACCTGACATGAACGCTGCATCCCGGGTTTTCAGCAGCTGCCGGACCTCACTGATCATCCAGGGTTTCTGGTTTGGAAAGGTGCGGACTGATTTTTTGTTGACACTCTCAGTGCAAAAGTTAATGTAGGATAGCACAGCAGATATGAGTAGCTGAATGTGCAAAAATACTCCAGCTCTGTGTTGTCAAAACAGTACTGGTCCTTCTGGCCAGACAGTGATTGTCTTTAATGCTGGTTTGATCCGTTTTATGAGGAGTTTGTAGGCTGGGACCAGGAACAGGCAGAGATGGTCAGACTGCCCCAGGTGGGGGCAGGGAGTCACTTTATATGAGTCCTTGATGTTTGTATAGAGATGGTCCAGGGTGTTTTGTCCCCTGGTTGGGCAGGAGACATGTTGACTGAATTTGGGCATTACAGCCCTGAGGTTAGCCTGATTAAAATCACCACCTATGATAAAGGCATTGTCCGGGTGTTTGGTCTGTTGTCTGCTGATGGCACATTGGAGCTGCTTAAGTGCTACCTTAGCATTAGCATGTGGGGGGGGGATGTATACAATGGCGATGGTAATGGCCGTTAGCTCCCTGGGCAGGTAAAAAGGCCTGCACTGAATTTTAAGGAGCTCGAGGTCAGCAGAGCAATGCCATTCAACAACCTTTATATTGTTCGAGATCAACAGAGCAATGCCTTTCAACAATCTTTATATTGTTGCACCAAGAGTTGTTGACATAAATACTCAAACCTCCTCCCCGGATCTTGCTGGAGTCGGCTGTCCTGTTGGCACGGAGGCTGTGTGGCCCGTGTAACGGGGGCAGTCCTATGCTGTTCTATGCTGGTCAGCCTGCTGCACGCCCGTCACTCTCATCATTAGCTCTGCGTTGTGTTCTAGTTGGGTGGGGCCCCAGGTGTTGTGGGGGGGGCCTCAGTCTCTCATCATCATCATGATCAAGGAAGGAGGGGGGACACACAGGACTCTATTTGGCCCACCTTGCCATTTATTTTGGTTTCAAACCCTTCGACAAACGTCCAGTCCTCCAGCGGGAGCGGTGTTTCTTACGGACGTGGGGGTCGAAGTTCAACCACTGCCCGGACTTCACTCGTGTGCGTTAGAAGGAGAAACCGTCCACGGGACTCCGATGTAAGAAAGGATAAACAAGTATTTTATCCCACAGCTTGCAGTATCTTCTTACAGGGATACTCAAGGTTACGTTCTCCTCAACCAGCAAAACTGTCCTACGGTAAGAAACACGTGTGGCTCGGCTCGATTGCTGCTTGAGACTCCTCCCACAAAACAAAAATGGCCTCTCCCGCGTTCCCTCTTCCGTGTACCCACAAGACCTCTCTCTTAAAGCGACAGTACATGTATATGACGGTCGTTGGAAAACATACATAAAAGTAAATAATGACATAAAATAAAATGTAGTAAACACAAATAACAGCACACAGACTGGATTTGGTGATATTTCATACTCAAACAAAATAAAATAAAAACATTAATTTTAACCTGGTTACACCCGCTAGCTCGACTGCCGAGTTGGCTATGTTGCTGTTGAGCCAAGTCTCCGTAAACATCAGCAGACAGCAGTTCTGCAGCCTTTTCTGAGAGGACAGCCTGAGTCTTATCTCGTCTATTTTGTTAGCTAACGATCGGACATTAGCCATGAAATTGCTGGGGAGGGAAACTCTGAAGGGAGCACTACTTAGCTTAGCATATAGCCCGCCTCGCTTCCCCCTCATCTGTTTACGTTACCAACGGGGGCAGTGTTTCCACTGCGAGACCGGTGAGCGGATAATATTGTTGGGGAAATTGTCCGTGAAGGAAGTGAGTAATCCGTTCTGAGGTTTAAAAGTTTCTGGCAGTTGTAGAAGAGCGCATGACCTACACTTGTAAATAAACATAAAACTAACATATAAATAACAAAGAAAACATAGCACTGAACACGGAGCCGCAGTAGCTGCAGCGTCCAGCGCGCCGCCATCTTGTCAACTTGTTCTTCGAAATGCTTAAAAAAACACTAAAAAAAACACTGGCAGACATGTCCCTGAACACTGTTGCCCATATACTCAAGACCACCTCTTTGTTCTTCGTTAAATCGCTCCTAACTGCTGGGGGATGTGAAATGATTACAAAGCTATTACCAGAGATGGCTATTACGGAATTTGAGCACATTTCCTTGTCTTTAAAATGTCCATTTGATCCATCATAAAGATGAGGATATCCTCGCAGGAGTTCAGCAACTCTTTCTTCTGAAGTAAATTCATGTAGCTAGTCCGAGTAAAGCGACAAAATGAACTGGAAAAATACACTTGAACTCTGTGCCCCCGCCAATCAAGCGTGACCCAACCAACCATGTGCCCACCTGCAGACAGGGGGAGGTCTACCAACTACATGCAGACCAATGGACTGTTAATGCCGGGTGTTTGCACACACCGGACCTTGCAAACACAACACACCGCATCATTTTGTGTTCATCTCTTGTCTGAAACAAGTCTTTTTACTGTAAAAGTTCTACTTTGATTTCATTGTTCTGCCAGAGACAGAGGATAAGAGTAGTGACACAAAGTGAGTCAAACAAAGAGACAGTAACAGATGGGTGTTAGCAAGAGAACGTGGACAACCCAGAAACACAGAAGAGTAATAAAAAGACATGGACGTGGTGGGTCAAAGGAAGCGGGAAGAGAATGAATGAGAGACAGGCAGGGGGAAGAGAATGAATGAGAGACAAGCAAGGACAGGGAGAAAGAAAGACAGACAGAGGGGGTGGAGGCTGTTCGATAAGAAACAAAAAGTGGGTTTGTTTTAGATGCGGCAGCTGGTGTGTTTCCCTGTTTGTAATTGTTATTGACACTATTTCTGGAGCTGTTCAGGATGTGATCGACTGTCAGGCCACTGCCCAGGTCCTCAGCCCAGCCCAGCATATTCCCACGACATAAACCAAACCAATCACTTTTTGGTTTTCCTCTTCGCAATTAAGAGTCATTCCGAAGGGGAAAATCAAAGCATCAGGAGTAAGATACAGAGACATAAACAGTAAGCTTGAAAATAAGTGATGATTGTCAAAGTGCCTATTCCTAAAGGGCAGAGCTCTAGGTCAACTTTTCTCCTCACCTGGCCCTAAAATGGTTGAATGAACTCCTGTCTTCCATCATGTCTGCAGACTCGCACATTTAATTCAAAAGAGGCCTAAAAACATTCCTTTTCCAAGCCTACCATAATCCATAGGTGGTCATAAGAATGATTTTGATGTTGATGTGTGGCATTGTCCAGCGAATGCCTAATTTGAATCCCTCCACTATTCACGTAACTATTGGTGATCTACATGCTAAATGCACTTGCAATTACATGTACTCTTGGCTATACAATTACTATCAAGTGTTTTAAGATGCATGTAGACTGATACATGAATTTATCTGCTAATTGCTGACTCTCTTAAACTGCTTGGGGTAAAATGGTCTGCTGCATGAGTAAATGTAAAATGCAGTGGGTCATAAGTATGCATAATCCCAATTTAGTTGCCCAAAGGACTGGCCCATGGACAAGATTTGGCCTTCCACTAAACTCTTTTTAAAGCATCCAGATAAAGACAAGGTATTCACTCCTGGATATTTTTGATGTAACATAATCATATTTCAGCAGCATCACACTTACTTACTGCAAGGAAAGAATTATTAACCCATAGTTTGATGACAAAGCACGATGGAAGCCAATGTCTACTACATTTCTAAATGATCAATATACAACTGGATTGATTTACATAGTAAATATAGGCTACTATTTTTTGTTTCTGCAATTTGTATCCAATCTTATATATTAGGCAACCCAGGTGTGCAATCCAGGTCTATACACCTATCACCCAAAACATTAAAGCAACCTACTGCCATCAGGCAATACCATTGCCATGAAAGGGTGTGCTTGATCTGCAACAATGTTTATGTAGGTGGCACGTGTCAAAGTAACATCCACATGAAAACCAGGACCCAAGTTTTCCCAGCAGAAAAATTGCCCAGAACATCATACTGCCTCCGCCGGCTTGCCTTCTTCCCCAGATAAATGATGCACACGCACCCAGCCATCCACATGATGTAAAAGAAAACATGACTCATCAGACCATTGCTCGTTCATTGCTCCATGATCCAGTGTTGATGCTCCCGTGCCCATTGTGGGTGCTTTTGATGGTAGACAGGGGTGATCATGGGCACTATGATTGGTCTGCACCTATGCAGCCCCATACGCAGCAAACTGCAATACAATCTATATCCTGACAGCTGTCTATCATGGCCAGCATGAACTGTTTCAGCAATTTGAGCTACAGTGGCACTTCTGTGAGATCGGACCGGACGGGCTAGCCTCTGCTCCCATGTGCATCAATGAGCCTTAGCGGTTGTCCTTCCTTGGACCACTTTTGGTAGGTACTGACCATTGCATATTGGGAACACCCCACAAGACCTGCAATTTTGGAGATGCTCTGACCCAGTCGTCTAGCCATCACAATTTGGCCCTTGTCAAAGTCGCTCAGATCCTTACACTTGCCCATTTTTCCTGCTTCCAGCACATCAATTCAAGAATTGACTGTTCAACTGTTGCCTAATACCATGGTTCTCAAACTATGGGTCATGTAGGTACGCGTGCTCTCTCTAATGGTACGCGAAGGAAGCTCCGAAATGTTTTTAAAAAATTAAGTAAAAATAATTTAAAAGGCACCTGGATAGAGTAGCGGTCTATTCCGTTGCCTTCCAACATGGGGATCGCCAGTTCGAATCCCCGTGTTACCTCTGGCTTGGTTGGGCGTTTGGCCGTGTCTGCAGGTTGGAAGCCAGATGTGGGTATGTGACCTGGTCACTGCACTAGCGCCTCCTCTGGTCGGTCGGGGCGCCTGTTCGGGGGTGGGGGTGGGGGGAATAGCGTGATCCTCCCACGCGCTACGTCCCCCTGGTGAAACCCCTCACTGTCAGGTGAAAAGAAGCGACTGGTGACGCCACATGTATCAGAGGAGGCATGTGGTAGTCTGCAGTCCTCCCCAGATCGACAGAGGGGGTGGAGCAGCGACCGGGACGGCTCAGAAGAGTGGAGTAATTGGCCAGATACAACTGGGGGGAACAAGGGGAAACATATGAAAAAAAATAAAAAATCACATCTGCACCCACCCGAAGAGGCACAAGAGACTGGGAGAGACTGAGACACAGAATCACACAGCCATGAGACTCTCTCCCCCCCAAAAAAGACTGTTAGATGCATTGCTGTTTAAATTAAGCGTTAATATTTGCATTTTTAAACAAACAGGTTGTTGAACCCTTTATTTTCACCATCATCCATATCTCTGTACCAGAGAAACTCTTCGTGCCATTGGTTTTCCCATAGTGAAAAACTCTGGAAACCATTAAGAAAGACGACTATAATCTATAAACTGAGCTAGGTCAGCTGATGTCATCTTTTTTGCATTCCTGCTCAACGGAAATACCTGGCAGTGGGCAAATGTAAAGGTGTCATCATCTGTTAGCGGCCAATCAATTAGATGCACAGCTTTGTTTCCCACCCACAGCTGCAGAATTACAGGTGCTACATCATGTTCAAATAAGCCTTTGGACAGAAGCAAGGCAACGCACAGTTGATTTCCTCTCTGTCCTTCCTCCCTCACTTCTCCTCCATATTGCCCTCTGCAGTATTATCAGATGGTGTGCTCTTTCTGCACTGCAGACACTGTCACACAATTATCCTGCCTGGCGCACTAATGGCTATTGATGCAGCTGAGGACCCCACAACACACATTTGCACGCACACTCACACACACACAGAAACACTCATAAAAAATTCATGACAACGGCTCAATAGGAAGGTGTGGGGGGTCTGGCCAGCCCTCGAAAGAACAACAAATGTCATCTAACAAAGAAGGAAAGAGGAAGACGATACCAGCCTTGGAAAAGCATACAGATTCACACACACACACACACACACACACATATGCAGGCAACAGAGTGGGAAGTCAATGGATATAATTGAAATATACCTTTTTTACACAACTAGACCCCTAAATAGACCCTAAAATTGGGACCCCAATATTACTGAATGCATAATTGTAAATGTACCTTTGTGTATGTATTTGTACGTTGTTTCTGACAACAAAGACATCGTGTGTGTGTGTGTGTGCTTTACCCAGTTCCTATGCGGTGGGTAATTCCCTCTAGGAGAGGGATTTCTCCCTGTCACCGACCAGTGGTGAGAGAGCTTTAGAGCGCTAAGCTTGCAGGATGAGACTTACTGAACCAGGGATCACCTGGGACAGGGATGGATAGAGTTTTGAGGGGGAGGTAAAGGAAAACAAAGGGGGAAGAGAAGGTAAGGTGGAAAGGGTGGGATGGGAGCGATAGGATAGAAGAGGAAAAGAAAGGAGGGAGAGAAAAAAGGATCCTAGCTGAGAGGAGGCTAAGGCCTGCTGCATGTTTCAGACAAAGTGCTGTTCAGAGCATCTGATAATGACAGAATGCCCCCATGTAATGTTTTGGGGTCCACATCCAACATTTTTTGTAATTTTCTGATACCATCATTCTGAAGTGTACACCCATTTTTACAGCAATCGGCCAGGTAGTCTTAGGCATGAAAATGGGCAGGGTTTCAAGTGGTCTGCAAAGTCTATCAGCTCATGCTTCACACATCTATTTCTGCCACTGTATTGACTGATCACTGCTCACCATGAATAATTTCGAGGGAAAACTATCTGAGAGCGTTTGTGTTAAAATTACAAAGACTTCCTGTTTAATAATCTCATCCCCTCTTTAATGAGGGACAAACTTCTCACACCACCTTCAAGTTTAACCGTTCGGAAAATGTATAGATACCTCACCGCCCAACATGGCTAGATGATGATTTATACAAACAGAAAAGAACCATTCTTTCCCGTGTAGCTTTACTGACAGCTGATGATTGCTGATGGCATGAAACAGGCTTGTACTGTCTATTAAAGAATTGACTTGAATCTCTAGATTACATATATATATATTTTTTTTAAATATATATTATAATTTTATGTTTTATAATAATTATATATTTTATATTTTATTAATAATTTCATAAAAATATATTGTTATTTTTTTAATTCATGTGTTCAATCTATTGAAGCAAGAAAACAATTTTTTTGCGCATTAAAATTTGGAGGTGTAATAGCAACTAAATGGGAAGGGCTTCAAGGGGGGTTGAATACTTTTAAGGAGTTGGCTAATGTAGCGATAATGTTCTTGTATTATTTAGCTGTGTAGGATCACATGTCAGTGAGGGATCTGTTGGATTACTTGTAATGTGACAAGATCAGTACAAGCAATGGAGGGTGGGGAAATTGTTGCTGCCCCTTCTATTCTAATATTTATTATAATTTGATTATTCGTTGTCATATTCATTATTTTCTTCAGTATTTATCTGCTTTATTTATTTCAGGGTCGCAAGAGGCTGAAGTCTCAGCATTGGGAGGAAGGTGGGGAGACATTCTGAACAAGTCACTAGTCTATCAAGGGGCTCACTCACACTTGGGTTCAAACCCAGGGTCGATTGAGAGACTCCAATTAACTTACCATGCATATCTTCCAGACTGTGAGAGGAAACAAGAGTATTTAGGAATCAGGAACAATTTACTGTCATTTCTTTCATGTATTTGCATACATAAAAGAAACGAAATTCTGTTGCCCCCAGCCGACAGCAGTGCGACACCAGAGACAAAAACACACATCCCAAATTTCTCAAAAATGACACCACCAAAAACATAAAAAACAGAGAGAACAAAGCAAAAGAAAAAAAGAAGAAAACTCACAAACAGTTAACAACACAGTCCACTCAGTGCAACACTGTCCAAAAAATACCACTGTTCAGAGAGCAAACGCCAGCCAGGATGACTATCAGAACTGCCGGTCTGCATGGGCTAGCAGTTAGCTTCGCCTGCCCCGCTTTCGCGTCCTGTCAGACTGCCCTCAGTGTTTCCTCCTCGGGCACAGCTCTGACAGGGCAATGGTCCCTGGGCCCACCGGATGCAGCAGACCAGGCTCTACCAGCCAGACACCTTCGACACACCGCCCCGCACTCCACACGACCACCCTAAAACACAGTCAACGCCAGGCGAGGCCGCCGCCAGACCCGCCCTCGGTGTTATCGGAACTGCCGGTCTGCGTGGGCTAGCAGTTAGCTTAGCCTGCAGGGGAAACCTACATAAAGATGGAAAATATGCAATCGCCAAATAGAGGGGCCAGATTTAATCCGTCTCGCTTCGAGACGACAGTGCAAACCACTAAAGACCACTGTTCTTGTTGAGATCGTACTGACGATGGTGGTGGTGGGAGCAGTGGTGGTGATAGTGCTGGGTATCAAACATTCACCCTATTGTTCCCCATATGAAGCTATTACTGCATATTTACAGTTACTATCCCATGAAAGCATTCCATGTTGTTTTCAAAGGAGGATTTTAGTGGTAAATGATACATCTGCCATAGAAACCAGTAGAAATAAACTTACCAACCACAGCCAAATTCACCGTTGCTTGGCTAGTGGCCACTTATGATTTTTAATGCGAATACTCATGTGGGAAAACGTTAACTTAATATTTTTTCGCAAAGTAACACTGCCAGTCAAGTGCAAACACATCCAGCAAACACACTGTCGTGAATTCGGGGGGGCAGCCCGGGAACCGCCACAGCCAGGACGCGAACTCGTGTCTCCAGCACCACGAGCGACAACGTTAACCAGTCGACTAAAGAGTCCGACCGGTTAGCCAAGGGCTAGCGAGTCTAGTCAGCCGTGATCGCTACACTACGCTCGTCCTTTGGGAAACGCGTCCCAGCATACACGCTCCCTCACATGTCTGGGCGCACGCGCTTCCGATGGTCTCACCATCCCACTTCTGACACCAATGTAGCGAATTCAGGGGGCAGCCCAGGAACCGCCGCAGCCGGGACGTGAACCCGGATCTCGCGCACCATGGGCAACAACGTTAACCAGACGACTAAAGGGTTCGACCCGTTAGCCAAGGGCTAGCGAGTCAATTTATCCGTGCATGTCACACTATTACACCAACACTGCCAGTCAAGCGCAAACACATCCAGCAAACTTATGAATGCTGATCTTGTGATGCGCACACCATAAACAGATTTGTGTACGTCAATCATTCCGATTGTGTTTAGCCACCAAGTTTCCCTCAGAGTATGCGTGTGTGTTGTTGACTATACCGGCTCGAACTGTCGTTTATGGTTCCGGCTGCGGTTTGTTTGTTTGAGGCTCTGCCTATTTTATTTTATTTTTACATTTAAACAACTTTTAACGACTCTGCGAGACCCTTGGATTATTTCAATTGATTTTATGGTTTACCTATTTTATGGATTTTTAACCGATCATCGATTACTGCGCTGACTGTGCACTCCTGGTGAGAACTGTGAGGAATCAACCCTCAGCTGACGGAGCTAACGGCTAATCAAGCTAACTTATTTTCTGTGATTATCTGTCAACCGGTTTAATATTACTATGCCTCAAGGCTGATAACTGTCGGCTCTCAAATGAATTAAAAAAAAGACCCTCTTTTATCCGATTTCATTGACACTTCAGCCTCAGGGTCCAAAATGTCCTGACATGATTATCACCGGTTCCAAACCCCCTACCAAAACCATTCACAACTACTGCTTCACCATCGACAAATCCACTCCGTCCCCTTCCCCACTCATCCGTAACCTCGGAATAATTTTCGACAACAACCTCTCCTTTGAACACCACGTCAATCAAATCACCAGAACTGCCTTTTTCCACCTAATAAACACAGCCCATCTCCGCCCACCACTCTCCTTCTCTGCTGCTAAAACCGTGATCCATGCCTTCAGCACATCCAAAATTGACTGCTGCAACAGCATTCTCTATGGTTCATTATCCAAAGTCCTGAACAAACTCCAGTACACAGAACCAAAACTCTGCTGCCTTCCTGCTCCACCCACTCCCACTCCCGTCACCACATCTTCCCTGTCCTCCAGAACCTCCACAGGCTCCCTGTCCCACAACAGATCCAATGCAAAGTCCTTCTCCTCACTCACAAAGCCCTCCATAACCAGGCCTCCTCCTACCTCACCGGCCTGCTCCACCACCATATTCCTTCCCACAGCCTGCGCTCCTCCAATGCCATCCACCTGTCTCGACCACACAGGACCTCCTGTCTCCACCACACAGAACCAAGCACTGGTCCTCCTATCTCCACCACACAGGAGGACCAAGCACCGGACCGCCTGTCTTCACCGCACAGGACCAAGCACTGGACCTCCTGTCTCTACCAGACAGGACCAAGCACCGGACCTCCTGTCTTCACCCCACAGGACCAAGCACCGGACCTCCTGTCTCCACCTCACAGGACCACGCACCAGACCTGGGGCGACAGAGACTTCTCCATAGCTGCCCCCCTTCCCTCTGAAACTACCTCCCTAACACATCAGAGTCCGTAACAATCTGTCCACATTCAAATCATTAATTAAACTCACCTTTTTAGAATTTCTTTTAATGTAATAATTATAATAATAATGATGATAATAATAGTAACTTTGTTTATTTAGAACTATATATATATATATATATATATATATATATATATATATATATATATATATATGTATATTACATTTTTTTTGGTGTATTGCTTATATTTTCATTTTATCTTATGAAAATGGTCTGTGTACTATGAAAGCACTTTACAAATCAAAATCATTATTATCATTATTACTAATATTAAGATCAATACATGTTTCTAAGGATTTATCTAATGGGTGATTAAGACAGGTCATGGTGAAGGTAGCACTATTGGGAACTGTAATTTAACAGTAGCGACAGATTGTGTTAGTGTGTGTGCACGTGCGTTCGTGCGTGTGTGTGTGTGTGTGGCATGCTTGGCAGAAAATTTCGTTCTTATCCATTGTCAACGGTGGGTGGTCTACCTGAAGACATTTCCCCACCACTCTTTCACTTATAAAACTTCATTCGTTCATTCATTCATTCATTCATTCATTCATCATCAGCTGCTTCTCCGGGGTTGGGTCGCGATGGCAGCAAGCTAAGTAGGGCACTCCAGACGTCCCTCTCCCCAGCAACACCCTCCAGCTCCTCCTGGGGGATCCCAAGTGGACATGTAGTCCCTCCAGCGAGTTCTTGGTCTACCCCGGGGTCTCCTCCCAGTTGGCCGTGCCCGGTAAGCCTCCAAAAGAAGGCATCCTAATCAGATGCCCGAACCACCTCAACTGGCTCCTTTCAATGTGAAGGAGCAGTGGCTCTACTCAAAGTTCTCTCTGGATGTCCGAGCTCCTCACCCTATCTCTAAGGCTGAACCCAGACACCCTACGGAGGAAACTAATTTCAGCCGCTTGTATCCGTGATTCTCACCTTTTCATCACTACCCAAAGCTCATGACCATGGGTGAAGATTGACTGGTAAATTGAGACCTTTGCCTTCCGGCTCAGCTCCTTCTTCACCACAACGGTCTGGTACAGCGTCCGCATTACTAGTGATGCTGCACCAATCCGCCTGTCAATCTCCCGCTCCATCCTACCCTCACTCATGAACAAGACCCCTTGATACTTGAACTCCTTCACTTGAAGCAACAACTCATCCCCAACCCAGAGGGAGCAATTCACCATTTTCCAATAGAGAACCAAAATGATAAAATTTGAAGATTAGAAAATAATCTCTGCATGTCTGCACAATAAAGTGGCTTTTGGGGTTAAGAGATAAATACCATCCACAACCTGAATTTTAGACCATATGGCTATGGCTAGAGCTGATTTAACAGCTGAGTGACGTGTGTCTGAAATGCAGTGCTCAAAAATTGTATCACAATCATCAGGTACAGCATCAGGTACAGCAGCTTGTATGTGATTAAACGAGGCACTATTTTTGATATCTAATAGTTACTGTTGAAACAGGTTTTAAAACAAATTTTCACCATTGTTCATAATCTAATCTATAGTCATATAAATACATGCAATGACACACTGCCAATATTGTGGTGACAATGTCTATGTACTCACATTTAAAGGTATGCAAAAGAACAAACAAACACACACACACACACACACACACACACACACACACACACACACACACACACACACACACACACACACACACACACACACGTAGTTGACAAGGAAGCCGGTGGGTCTTGGCATCTCTGATAACAACCTCATCCATATTTAACTGTGTCTCTGTTTGTGTGTGTGTGTGTGTGTGCGCGCGCATGTACGCACGCATGTTTCTTAATGTTGTCCCTTCTCACTGAGAGAGGTGAGAGCATTGATGGTTTCCCACCACTCTAGTATCAATAATTTAAACGGAGAGCCGCCATTCTGATGCCTCTCTAACATTGTAACTCTTTTGCAATGGCTGTCCCATGTCGTACTGCCCCATCTTGACAAACTGCACCAACAAGCTGTTCCAGAAAGTGTTCTAGTTACCAGTAGAATGGTTCTCAAATAGGTTTGGGAACTCCAATTTCCTCCCACCTAAGGAGGTGCTGTTACGATTGTGACTAGATAACAGCCCAGTCTACTCATCTCACCATCCATCCATCCATCCATCCATTATCCAAACTGCTTATCCTGCTCCCAGGGTCGCGGGGATGCTGGAGCATGTCCCAGCAGTCATTGGGAGGCAGGCAGGGAGCCACCCTGGACAGGCCGCCAGTCCATCAAAGGCATATCCGTTACCTTCCTGTTTTATTGTGACGCGCTCATCTGTCTTGTCATTTCAGTTGCTGCCCCTGCTTTTGCCACCGGTCAACCCCATGTCTTCCACACCTGTTCCCCAATTATGTCTCCAGTATTTATACTCCCCTGGTTTCCCTGTCAGATTGTCTAGTGTGTGTTTGCCAGCTAGTTTTCCATCATATTTCCTTGTGAACTTTTGCTTGACCTGCCCATGTTTGACTCTGCTGCTTGATCTTTGGACTCCGTGTTTGCTGCCTGCCCTTGCCTGCCCTGTCGCCTGTTTTGGACTGACTCCATGGTAACCTGAACTGTATCTGAACCAGTTTATCTGCCTGCCTGCTTCTTGTCTGTTTGGTTGCCTATCATACTGATTCCCTGATGTTCTGACCTCTGACTGCCTATGTTCATTCAAAAAAGCATTACCGTATCATCTTGTCTGTATGTCCTGCATTTGGGTCCTCCCTGAGTCAGTAACAGAACAATCTGGCCAAGATGGACCCAACACACACAGACAATCTCCACCAGGCTTTTGCCAATCAAAGCCCTCTCATGAGCCGACACCATCAGACACTCCTCAAAGTGGTGGGGGTGCTCCAAGGGATAGTTGTAAATGGCTTTTGTGAACAAGTGAAGGATAAGTTGGCTGCTCATGAAGATTCTGCTGACCTTGATTCTTTGATTTCCCTGACCATCAGACTAGATAATCGCCTTTTTGAGCGACATAGAGAAAGGGTTAGCCGTCAGCTGCCCCAGTCCACATCTCGCTTCTTCCATCATCTTTTGCAAAGATAGGCCCAGACGTCTCCATTGGCTCTGGATTTTTTTGCGGCTCCAACGGCCCCACTTCTCAGCGAGAACAACCCATGCAGGTGGGTCAGGCCCGCCTCTTACCTATGGAATGTCACTGGAGGATAGAAGCCGGAGAATGAATCTACTGCAGTCAAGCTAGCTATTTCCTTGCTGCCTGTCCCCACCAGCTAAAAGAAGAGGCTCACCAGTCAAAGTGAGGGTTTTGGTGAGCCATACTATTTCGTCTTCTGTCCTTCAACCAGGATGCAGCTGGAGGCTATGCTGTGCTGGCACAAACAGTCCCTGTCACTGCTCACCTTAGTGGACTCTGGAGCTGATGAGTTTCCTGGTCATTAGACAAACAAGTTGGTATCGACAGTGAACCTTTAGCGATTCCCCTTTAATGCTCTCAATGGCAGGCTCCTCACCCTGGTCACTCATTGCCCAAAATCCCTGCAGCTTCTCCTCTAAAGTAACCATCGTGAGAACATTCGGCTTCACCTTATCTTCTGTCCTCAAGCCCTGGTGATTTTGGGGCACCCCTAGCTTGTCACACAAAACCCCCACATAGACTGGTCCACCAACAAGGTAGTCAGTTGGAGCTCCATTTGTCACTCCTCGTGCCTGCAGTCTGCCCTCATCCCAACTGAGGCCACTGCGTCCCCACTCATCTATCATGATTTGGATGAAGCTTTCAGCAAACAACGTGCTCTGTCTCTCTCCCTCCTCATCGCCCATATGACTACGCCATTGACCTCCTTCCCAGAGCCCCTCTACCCTTCCATTGCCTATATAACGCCTCCTGTCTTGAGAGGGAGGCTATGGAGAAACACATCCCTGATTCCCTCCTAGCTGGCTTAATCCACCCTTCTTCTTCTCCTGTAGGTGCAGGTTCTTCTTTGTAGCCACGAAAGATAACTCTCTTCACCCTTGTATTGGTTACCATGGGCTTAACAACACCACCATCAAAAACAAGTAGTCTTTGACCAGCGCCCAGGTGTGTTCCAAGCCCTGGTCAATGACATCCAGCATGATTTCCTCAACCAGTCCATTTTCCTTCACCTTGACAACATACCGATCTTCTATCAGAATACCGAAGAGCACATTCAAAATGTCCAACAAGTCCCCCAGCACTTATCGGAAAACAAGCTTTTCATCAAAGCAGAAAAGTATGAGTTTCACGTCAGCTCAGTCTCCTTCCTGGGTTACATCATAAAGAGTGGGCAGGTGAGAACAGTCCAAGAGAAGATCCGGCCCAACCCCACATCTATGAAGCAGCTCCAGCAGTTCCTCAGCTTTGCCAACTTCTACCGCCGATTCATCAGGGACTACAGTCAAGTAGCCACACCCCTCACCTACTGCTCCCTTTTCTTGGACCCCCGAGGCTGATGCAGCTTTTTCTGAACTGAAGGAACGATTCACATCCACACCCATCCTCATCCATCCTGACCCCTTGCGACAGCTTATTGTGGAGTTTGATGCCTCCAACTCCGGAGTAGGGGCAGTTCTCTCCCATTGTTCAGCTACTGATATGATGCCCCATCATTGTGCCTTCTTTTCCCACTGTCTGACCCCTGCTGAGCAAAATTATGATGTTGGGAATCGGGAGTCCCACGACCCTGAGAGCAGGATAAGCAGTTCGGATCAGGGATTGATGGAATGGATGGATGGAATTGGGTGCTGCTGGCTGTAAAACTTGCCCTGGAGGAATGGAGGCACTGGCTTGAGGGAGCCAAACACCCATTTGTTATATGGACAGACCACAAGAACCTAGCCTAGATGCAGAAAGCGAAACACCTCATTTCACACCAGGCTCGTTGGGCATTGTTTTTTGGCTGCTTTGCCTTCACCCTCACATATCACCCAGGTTCCAGGAACGTCAAGCCATACACTCTCTCTCGACAGTTCACTTCAGAAGAAACACCATACAACCCAGACACCACCCTTCCGTCTTCCTGTGTGGTAGCTGTGGTGACACTGGAGACTGATTTGATCGTCAAGGAGGCCCAACGTAACCAGCCAGATCCAAATAATTGTACTGCTAATCGTCTCTTTACACCTGATTCGGTACATTCCCAGGCCCTCCAGTGGGCGCGTTCCTCCCGGTTTTCCTGTCATCCAGGTGTCAGTTGCACCCTGGTTCTGGTGGCTCACCATGGCTGCTGACACCCATGCCTTCATTGCCGCCTGCTCCATATGTGCCGGAGGAAAGGCCTATCACCAGCCACCCGTTGGTCTGCTCTGCCCCTTGCTGGTCCCCGGCTCCCTCATTGTCTCACATAGGCCTTGATTTCGTTTCCGGACTCCACCTTCCCAAGGTAATACTTACCATAGTGGACAGGTTTTCTAAAGCTGTATATTTTGTGGCACTCTCTAAGCTACCCACAGCCCTGGAGACAGCTGGCCTCCTGGTGAACTGTCTTCCATTTCCATGGAATCCCCACAGACATTGTGTCCGACCATAATCCCTAGTTTATATCACAAGTCTGGAAGGTCTTCTGCCAAGCCGCTGGAGCTACAGTGAGTCTCTCTTCTGGTTATCATCCTCAGACTAATGGTCAAACAGAACAAGCCAACCAGGACCTTTGCTGTGTTACCTACAAGAACCTGGCCTCGTGGAACACTCACCTAGCCTAGATCAAGTATGCTCACAACTTCCAAGCTGTTCATTTATCCAAGTGTTACCATATCATCCTGTCTATGTCTTGCATTTGGGTCCCCCCTGAGTCTGTAACAGGTCCAGCCAAATGAGAGTTTCTGGATCCACCGGGTGGAGCAAGCAGTGGTGAACATCGCTGACTGTTATAACACAATACTCTCAGGAAGAATCACACATCAGCCATCATCTTTAAATAACCTGTTTCTAGTGTCAAATTAGAGTGTCGCTTGCCGAATGACGTTAGAAGCCTGGCTGTCATTTCTTGGATCATTCCTCTTCATTTGTTCTTTTTTCCTCACCGTAGCAGTTCTTTAAGTGTGAGAGACAGAAAGACAAAATGTACTCTGGTCAGTAGAAACTTTCCTGAAATGGATGCAGTTATGCAGCAAGGCGCCATACAAAAAACCCTCTGCTAACCAGACTGCCATAAAGACCAAGCAAACAGGCAAGATTTTAACAACTCAATTCTTAATTTAAATGTAGCCTAAATAAAATGATAGGGGTGGAAAAATGAGCCAGAGAGCCAAAACCCAGGGCAGGACATTTATTTATTTGCTTGTTTTTGTTTTCTTATTGTTTCCATTCACAAAAACACTAACAGCTGAGTAACAAAATGAGCTTGAGGACTCATGACTGAAAGATTATCTGTTGGAAGCACCAGTCCAACAAGATAAGTGGAAAAGTTAGTAAGAGTAAAACACTTTCCTTCCTCAGCCAAAATGACCAAGATGAGCATCAGCAAGGCATAGCTGAGGCAGAGCTCCCAATACTGGGCAGCTCTTAGGATTCATTGTTTGTACCATTTAAACATTAAACCTACATACAAGGTGGCGTTAAGGAGCTTAAAACTACAGTCCCTTTTTTCACCAGGTGGCTTCTCTCAATACGAAGGAATTTCTGAACTGCGACTAATTTCTCGCTTCTCACCCTTGATATACTCAATTCTGAGACATTGAGAGGCTAACCTGATGATACTATATGGCATGCGCGCACACACACACACACACACACACACAAACACACACTCGCTCTCTCTCTCGCTCTCGCTCTCTCTGTCTGTGGTCGCTTTATTAGATACGCATGTCCATTGACATGCTGCTCTTCCAGTGAATGACGTAGCTGTAATTAATACCCCTTTTCCACCAAACTTAGCGCATATTGACAACTTTCCCATTGCCAGTAGAAGAGTCTGCCTTTCTGTTTTTTTCTGATGAATCATGTTCAAAATCACGAACGCACCTGAGAAGGGGCAACATAAATGACATTTTTTCCCCACCAAATTTAGCAAGTATATGCAGATTTTTTTTAAAACATGGGAAATCCCACTAAAAATAGGTGATTGACTCCTTCCCCATTGCCAGTAGACGAGTATGCCTTTCTATTTTTTTTCCCCCCTGGTGTGTCACGTTGACGTCATGAACGCGCTGGAAAAGGGGCGAAAATTAGCATGTCTACATGGCTATCATGTTTTCGTCACTGCCGATTGGAGCTGGAGCCAATAAATACCCAAGACTACTGCAGAGTGATTTGTCCCAGGAATGAATTCCCATTGTATCCTTTCCCACTAAAGACAAAAGATTCGAGATTCAACAAATAAAGATTCTTTATTTGTTACGTCTCATTATACAAGTATAAGAGAGTAAAATTCTTGTGTTTCAGCTCCTCAACACTGCAGCAACAATAGTAATAAAATAACAAAAAACAGAACAAAAAAGTGGTAATAATAATAAATGGTGTGCGATGTATGTAAGGTGCTGTGTGTCTGTGTAGGCCCAGCCTTAATAAATGTGCATATGTGTGTGTAGTTGTTTGCATATTTGTGTGTGTTTGTGTATGCCAAGCTACATCTGTGTGTGTGTGTGTGTGTGTGTGTGTGTGTGTGTGTGTGTGTGTGTGTGTGTGTGTGTGTGTGTGTGTGTGTGTGTGTGTAAACTGATGATCTACTGAAGACTATAAGTCAGTACCAGTCAGTCCGGCACCAGGCTTAGTGTAGTTAATGTTCTTTGCTCAAAAGCCTTGTTGTTTGGTGGAAAAAGCTGTTCTAGAGCCTACTGGTCCAGGTTTTGAGGCTGCGGTACCGCTTGCCTGATGGTAGCAGCTGGAACAGTCCCTAACTGGGGTGGCTGGGGTCTTGATAATCCTATGGGCTTTGATGACACAACGTCCATTGTATATGTCCTAGATGGAGGGAAACTCGCATCCACTGATGTCCTGGGCCGTCCGCACAACCCTCTGCAGTGTTTTGCTATTGTGGGCAGTGCAGCTCCCATGCCAGGCAGTGATGCATCCAGTCAGGGTGCTCTCAGATGTGCCTCTGTAGAAGACCTGTAGAATCTTGGGCCCCATGCTGAACTTCTTCAGCCGCTTGAGGTGAAAGAGGCATTGCTGTGCCTATTTCACCACATAGTAGCTGGTGTGTTCATCCCAGGTGAGTTCCTCAGGTAATGTGGACACCGAGGAACTTGAAGCTCTTGATCCTCTCTACAGCAGTCCCATTGATGGAGATGAGGTCCAGCCTCCCCCCTCTCTTTCTGTTGTCCACAATTAGCTCCTTGGTTTTGTCAATGTTGAGAGAGAGGTTATTCTCCTGGCACCACTTTGTTAGATCGTTGACCTCTTTTCCTGTACGCGGCCTTGACATCGTTGGTGATCAGGCCCATCACCGTTGTGTCATCAGCAAACTTTATCACCAATGCAACAAAAGAGATGAGAAAGAAGGGACTGGATGTCCGGATCAAGGAAACTGATGAGGGATGCTCGGTGGAGGATACAAAGAGCTTCATCATGGCAATGCATCGGAGAACCAGAAACGCAAAGTGAGTTAATTGAGTGTGAGGGGAAAACTACAAGAGTTTCGGAGATAAAGAACATATCTGAGAAATAGGGGAGCTAAAGTTGTGTGTAGGGCATCATTTAAAATAATCTTGAAACAAATACAAGGCCATGCTTTGAAGATAAGCAGCACAACATATTTAAATACTGATCAGGATAAGTTGTGTTTGAGAAAGAAGGACTATTTAAGACACCCGATGGGGCATATTTTCATTCTGTTTAAGAAGAAAGCCACTTTATTTTGTCATTGTACAGTTGTACCATGATAGTGAAATTTGTTCTCTGCATTTAACCCATCCTATTGTATAGGAGCAGTGGGCAGCTGCAGTGCCCAGGAACCAACTACAGTTCTTCTTTCCATTGCCTTGCCCAGGAACACAGGTATTAACCCTAACATGCATGTCTTTGATGGTGGGAGGAAACCGGAGCACCTGGGGGAAACCCACGCAGACTTGGGGAGAACATGCAAACGCCACACAGAAAGGACCTGGGACGGCCTGGGGTTCGAACCCAGCACCTTCTTGCTGTGAGGCAACAGTGCTAACCACTGGGCCACCATGCCACCCAAAGGCATGGAATAGGAATAGGACATGGTAATACCTATAGTTAAGCTCATAAGTATTATCACCCCGAAAGTGTATAAATCTCCCCTATGTGAAGCATTTAAGGGGGACCCCCCCCCCCACACCTTGAAAAATGAATTTCAGGCCCAGCAAACCGTAGGGAGCAAAAAAATGCTCACTTCAAAGGAAACTGAACTGTGTAGGGAAGAACTAAGCAACAGTTCATCAGTTCATGAGAAGTTGACAAGCAACATTACCCATCAGTCATTGCACCTCACTGGAGCAGCAAAAACAAATTTGTTCAAGGGTCAGCGGCAGGCAATCATTGCCAATAGTCTTCTCATATGAAGTTGTTGCCTTCGACGGGTTTTCTCATATTGTTGGTGTAATATAAAAGGCAGCATGTCAATCTTCTCTCAGTCCTTTGTTCCTTCACCTTAACCTAACTATATCATTTCATAAGGGAACATAGGGCTGAAGGAACAAAGGGCTGAGGGAACATAGGGCTGAGTGAACATAGGGCTGAGGGAACACAGAGCTGAGGGAACATAGGGCTGAGGGAACATAGGGCTGAGAGAACATAATAGGGCTGAAGGAACATAGGGCTGAAGGAACATAGGGCTGAGGGAACATAATAGGGCTGAAGGAACATAGGGTTGAAGGAACATATGGCTGAGGGAACATAAGGCAGACTCCATATAAAGAAGTATGCCGGGCTAAAAGCAGTGAGAAGGAATTGAGGCTCCGGCATTTTTGCTTGTTTTTTTTTTTTTTACCGTAGAAGTGTACAGTTGAAAATGGCGACAGCAACAGGGTGCATGAGACCTGGCATTAATTTTGTGCACCATTCATAATTATCAAGGATGACATAATACAAATATTTCAAAACAATTATCTGTAAATAATCAACATATAATATTACATAAAACTGTATTACAAAAAAAAACACTGTACAATGGAAAAATATGTTTACACAAAGCAGCAGGCAAAACACGCACTGTGTGTAACTGACACAGGGCGAGGGTTGAGTAATCAGATGAAAATTACCTTTGTGCTTTGTTTTTTGTCCTTTTTAGGGATCAGCTATCTCTGCAGTTTAGGCAAATGCCCAAAGCTTGACAGACATAGGTAGAGGAAGCTATGATTCCGGTTAGACTCTTTGTTGAAGTCTTCTTTTGCCAGCTGTCAGCCAACAACATGTCTAAGTGACTGATCAGATATATGGCAAAAGAGGAACCGACCAGGCTGCATGAGACAAACCTGAGAAATGACAGGTAGGTTTTGAGAAACATATTTTAAGAATCAGTATAGATGTGGTTTTGATTTGCAGCAGATTCTGACCACTCATGGGTGTGAGAAAGCTGATAATGAATCCTAGGACACTCCTGACATTTTCCGGGAAAGAAGGAATGTCAGTAAATATGTATATAATTGTGAAAATGGTAAAGACGAGAAAGGCCTTTTCAAAATTTCCATATGTAAATTAAAGGTTGAAAAAAAACAACAAAACTTGAATTGTTATTGATGCCCAAAAATGGCATAGTCCTGCTTAAATATCCCAGTCTGTGGTTTTTATGCTGGCAGTTAGCAGGCTAGGAAAACACCACATTTTAAAAAGGTCCATTACCTGCAGAAACTGTAAGGGAAGTTCAAATATAGTTTAAAGTGATACTGATATCAAAATCTGAAAATTCCTATTGACAGGCTACGTACTGAGTTGGAATGTGACCACGGAGAAATTCAGTGGCCAAAACAGCGCATCTGCGGCCACTCAAGAGAGATCTGTGATTGACTGTAGATAGTGTGCAATGACAAATTGTGCCGGGGGATACGTAGACACCAGTCAATTTGCATGTAGGGTGTGTCCGTAGTGAGATGCTATAAAACCACGGAGAAGCCGTTCTTTCTCCCCCTCCTGCTAGCTACTTGGCTCTAGTTTGTGCAATTTTGCTGAGACTTTATTATTGATCTTGCTACGACGTATTGCTATCTATCTATCTATCTATCTATCTATCTATCTATCTATCTATCTAACAGTTATTTGTATCATCGAACATATTATTTACCAAGTTGTATTGCACTGTCGTGTCGTAGGCCTACCACCATGCCGTGGTCACGTGCGACCACGGCATGGCAATAACGAGCCCCACCCATGCGAACACCCAGGACGACAGTAGCCAATAGTTTTGAATTCATAAAACCACACCTATTTTCGGGTATGATTCAAACTCCCAACGTTAAAAAATGTGTTCAGAAAGGGCATGTCAGTCTCTCTTTAAATTTGGAGAATCCTGGGGCGTCCGGGTAGCATGGCAGTCTATTCCATTGCCTACCAACATGAGAATTGCTGATTCAAATTCCTGTGTTACCTCCGGCTTGGTTGGCATCCCTAGAGACATAATTGCCGTGTCTGCGGGTGGGAAGCTGGATGTGGGTATGTGTCCTGGTTGCTGCACTAGCGCTTCCTCTGGTTGGTCGGGGCGCCTGTTTGGGGTGGGGTGGGGGGACTAAGGGGAATAGCGTGATCCTCCCACGCGCTACGTTCCCCTGGCGGGACTCCTCACTGTCAGGTGAAAAGAAGTGGCTGGCGACCTCACATGTATCGGAGGAGACGTGGTACTCTGCAGCCTTCCCCAGATCAGCAGAGGGGGTGGAGCAGCGACCGGGACGGCTCGGAAGAGTGGGGTAATTGGCCGGATACAATTGGGGAGAAAAAGGGGGGGGTTTTTAAAAAAAAAATTGTTTTTTTTTTGGAGAATTCTAGCACTAGGTCTTTTGCAATGCACTCCTTTAAAGGTCAAGACAAGGTTAATCACTCCAATCTCCTCTAAAGCTTGTCAAATACCATGTAGCCCAAGTGTGTACGGTATGTGCTGTACTAATTACATTTCTGGTGTGACTCAACAGCAATAAAACTTTCAATTAAATATATCCACAATTATATGTCATGTAAATTAACTGACTGAATTGAGTTGGGGAAAAAAATGGTACTAAACATCCTGTGTATGAAAACCACGCCCTCCCTGATCACAGGTCCGATCCAAACACAAGTGTGTTACTGCAGGACATGTGAACAAGTGGGTGGAAGAGATTGTGGTCACAGCCGCACCAAATTAAACGCATCCAGCAAGTGTGTGTGTCATGTGAGTGTGTAGGGGAATGTGGGAGGGAGGGAGAGAGAAAGACAGACAGACAAGAGAGACAAACAGATAGAGAGAGAGAGCGAGAGAGAGACTGTGTTAAAGATAGGCGTCTCAGTCCATGTGACATCACAGCTGGAAGCCTGTCACTAAGCATACTTATGTAGGAATAAGGTATTATTTCACTTTAAGGTATTATTTTCATTAAAGGGTTCACATGGATTGTAATGTCATATTTCTCTAAAACCTGGGTATACATTGTTTCCTTTTGATAATCGGTCTATGGTATGCTGACTCTCCCAACACTTCCTGTTGTCACTACTTGGTCTTAAAAGTGACAATCCTAAAGCAAGCATGTTGGCTCAATTTTCCACCTAACTCTGGCTTTTATTTTAATTGTTTTTAACCTATTATTGAAGGACATCATAACATGAGTGTTCTCACTTGCCCTGTCTGAAAGTTAACCATAAGCAAATTAACTGGGTCTGTGTATGTAGAAAAAGAAGTCACCTTGCTGCAGACCATGCAAACCCTTCAACTGACATGCTGTATTTAAATGACTCTTTTCACTAATCATTATTATCATATAGTTATTATCATTGTATAGTTATTGTTGGACCACTGGATCCCATGTAAAACACCCACTGCAATCAACTGTGTTCTCTGTATGCCATGTCAGTGTCCAGCAAGAGAACAACTCCAAAATATATTACAAATGGGGGCGTCTGGGTAGCGCGGCGGTCTATTCCGATGTCTACCAACACAGGGACCGCTGGTTTGAATCCCCGTGTTACCTCCGGCTTGGTCGGGCGTCCCTACAGACACAATTGGCCATGTCTGTGGGGGGGAAGCCGGATGTGGGTATGTGTCCTGGTCGCTGCACAAGCACCTCCTCCGGTCGGTTGGGGCGCCTGTTCGGGGGGGGAGGAGGACTGGGGGGGAATAGCGTGATCCTCCCACGCGCTAAGTCCCCCTGGCGAAACTCCTCACTCTCAGGTGAAAAGAAGCGGCTGGCGACTCCACATGTATCAGAGGAGGCATGTGGTAGTCTGCAGCCCCCCCCGAATCGGCAGAGGGGGGGGGTGGAGCAGTGACCGGGACAGCTTGGAAAATAGAGTAATTGGCCAAGTAAAATTGAGAAGAAAAAGGGGAAATTACAAATGAAGAGTGGAAAAAACACAAATAAAGAGAGGAGCGTAAGATGACAACATTTTATTTATTTATTTATCTATTTGGAAACTATGTAAAGTTGATTTTGCAAGCTTGTGACTTATGGTCTTATGAAAAATACCAAGGAAAGCTCTCGCCTCCCTCCAGACATGTTTTTCCTAGTCTTAATATGTGATGAAAGTTGAACGAGAAGTCTTGCGCTTGTTTACTGTGGGGACTGCTGACAGTGCCGTGGTGTACAGTAGACCTAATTGACTACAGTGCTGTGTGTTCAGTTTGTGACGGTACATGGACAAAACTGTTTGTGCTGTTCAAACAACATTCCCGTTCACTACAGTGCATCAGGAAAGCTGGGTTACGCTAACCCCAGACATGTGAACCTGATAAAGCTGCTTACATGACTGTTTCCAAAGTCAGGGTAATGCCTTAATTGATTTATGATTGGGTAATTAACCCACTTGTAAGCATGGTTACCGTGTGTGTGTGTGTGTGTGTGTGTGTGTGTGTGTGTGTGTGTGTGTGTGTGTGTGTGTGTGTGTGTGTGTGTGTGTGTGTGTGTCTCTTTGCTCCATGTTGACTCACTGGCTTAAATATAGTGCTTAGGCGACAGTCCCACATCACATTAACAATGCCATATACACCACCACCACTGCTAGCGACACCACATTAACGCTGTACCAACACTGAAACCAGAGAAGGAAAGGAGGGGGGGTGGAAGAAGGGTGGGAGAAGGGAAGACCTCGAATTCATGAAAATTCAGCCACCCACACACCGGCACGGTGGCGCCTGCAGCCAAGGGCTGAGCAGGACAAGACTTTTGTAGAGTTTTTGTTTGAATACATGTGCACGAGAGAGAGAGAGAGAGAGAGAGAAAGAGACACACACACACACACACAAACACAGAGAGAGAAAGAGAGAGAGAGAGAGAGAGAGAGAGAGAGAGAGAGAGAGAGAGAGAGAGAGAGAGAGAGAGAGAGAGAGAGAGAGAGATGCCACAGAAGGAGAGGAGCTGAAGCATGACTGTATGCTCAGCCACTGTGTTCCAGTACAGATAACAAGTGCCCTTTTAAATAGCTTAGCAAAAAACGTATCACCAATGAAATAATCTGACTAGAGGTTTTGGTGAAAGCAAAAGGTCAAAATGCACCTTTTGGGCTGGTGAGTAGCCTTACACTTTAGAGAGCTCGTCCTGTGACTGAAAACTCACAGGCTGAATCCCGGTGACAGCCGCTGAGAGCCCATTAAAGGGTCCATACGCCATACTTTGGCTTTCCTGAAACATGACAGGATTAGCAAATATCAGCAGTGTGCCATACAAAAATGGACTACTATTAAAAAAAAAAATCTTATTTTTGTGATATTTTCATCATATCACTATACAACATTATAGCCAGAACTACACAAATTATTGTAGTATTTCCTGTGTTTTTCATCACATTACAAACACAAATTCAAAGTGGAGAAAGTGTTCCTCCCCTCGGGTAGTGTAGCAGCCTATTCCGTTGCCTACCAGCACGGGGATCACTGGTTCGAATCCCCGTGTTACCTCCGGCTTGGTCGGGTGTCTCTACAGGCACAATTGGTAATTTCTGTGGTTGGGAAGCTGGATGTGGGTTTGTGTCCTGGTTGCTGCACTAGTGCCTCCTCTGGTCGGTTGGGGCGCCTATACGGGGGCTGGGAGGAATAGCGTAATCCTCCCATGTGCTACGTCCTCCTGGCGAAACTCCTCACTGTCAGGGGAAAAGAAGGGGCTGGTGACTCCCCATGTATCAAGGGAGGCATGTGGTAGTCTGCAGCCCTCCCCGGATCGGCAGAGGGGGTCAAGCAGCGACCGGCATGGCTCGGAAGAGTGGGGTAATTGGCCGGATAAAATTGGGGGGAAAAAGGGTGGAAAAAAATCTGAAAAAAATAAAATAAAATAAAGTGTTCCTAAAGTATTCCTATAAAATAAAATAAAAAAATATTCCTATATGTGGTTCATGTCTAGAGTGTTTGTATCACAATATGACAAAAACAAAAAATAGTAAACACTACAGTAATCTTCTCTTTTCTATGGTTTTATTATGGTCTCTATCAGGTCCCCAGGTACCACAAGTACTGCTGGTTTCCTATCCTACCATGTAGTTCATTACACTGGCCCGTTGTTCCAGGTGCACAAACTCCATGATTGGCAACTGGAACAACAGATTAATGTAATTAACAACCTGGAGATACCAGGGGACCTGGGTGAAAACCATTGTCATATTTAATTTTCATATGGGGTTTGACAAATGATACTAAGTGCAACCTGGAGCCATATTCATGAGACATCTTAAGGCTAAAAGTAGCTCCTAACTGGCCAATTTAGGAGAAAATCCAATAAATAATGGGCGTATCAGTCTTTACTGTAAGACTCTTCATTGTTTTGGTGAAGAGTGATTCATGAAGCATTTTAGCTCTAAAACCAGCTCCTAAATCCACAAAATGTTAGAGGTAGTCAAAAGGACCCCTACTGTCACTAAGACAAATCATATCAGTCCCAAACATGGCTGCTGCCATGAGCAGTTACTGCTGTTACACTGGGAGGTAATCCAGGGTCCATCGCTACCTTTAGTTATATCTTTCATGGACAAGTTGTGAATGAAGTGAAAGCTGGTCTTGGGTCCAATTTGGTTTCCAATTATGTTTGCACGGCAATACCTCAGGCTTGTTCCCATCAGTCATTGTCATTTTAGATTACTAATGACAGCGCTGCATTCTAAAGCCTACATAGTCTATCTAATAATTATTTGAGGAGGTGCCAGATGTTTAAAAGGTTGCATTAATTACCTGAAAATCTTGCCTACTTGACGAAGTCAGTATATTGTTTTTGGTTTCATTCACCTTACATTTTCTTTAAAAATAAATTATTAATTTGACTATGGCAACATGATTTATACCTCTCGCCATTGCATTTGTCAGTTTATTGTATGGGGGAAAATTCCTTCCGAAGTGTTCGGTGAACCCATCCCAACTGAACTTGAGAGTTTTGATATGAAGAATTCACAGATACAGTCTTACAAGAAGAACAAAAATAACAAGAGAAAAGAACAAGAAGCTTTATTGTCATTGTACATACATACAATGAAATTCATTCTCTGCATTTAACCCATCCTCTATACACACTAGAAACAGCAGGGAGCCATGTATGCTAGGAGCAGTGAGCAGCTGCAGCGCCCGTGGACCAACTCCAGTTCGTCTTTCATTGCTTTGCTCAGGGACACAGATTAACCTTAACCTGCATGACTTTAATGGTGGGAGGAAACCAGAACACCAAGAGGGAGTCCACACAGACATGGGGAGAACATGCAAGCTCCACACAGAAAGGACCTGGGACGGCCTGGGATTCGAACCCAGGATCTTCTTGTTGTGAGGCAACAGTGCTAACCACTGGACCGCCATGTTGCCCATGTGAAGATACTACTAATGTGGGCATAGTAAAGGAAGGAACTCTTGGCTATGAATTTTTAGTGCCATTTAGGAGTCCTGAACACTAAGATGAAATCCTTCATGACTGCGGCCCCAGACATCCGCATTCAAAAACACAGGAGCCACACCGGCCTAGTTGTTTTTGTTGGACGTTACACCCCAAAAACCATGGTTCACACAGTCCTCATTAAACAATACAACAATTTGGAGCAAATAATATTTGCTGAAGGCATTCTAAGATGGCAGATGTTGCCAAACATGCAATGTATCAGCTTTCTTTCAATTTGGATTTGTTCAACTTGCTTGCTTTGATTTGTTGTTGCCGACTGCAACATCAAGTGCCAGGGATCAGGATTCAAGCAGAATTATGCACAGCACCTTTAATAGCCACTTATCCCATCAATGCCCTTGAGCAGGCCACAACTGCACCCTGACTGTCACAAACTATCCAAGTGCTTAAAACGTAAACGTAGTGTTGATTTGCGAGCTTTCATTTAAAAGACTGACAGAAAATATGACATCCCATTAGTATGTGTCTATACTTATGCCCTGGAATACCTGTAATGCCTCTTCTAGTTTAATTTACTTCATCTGGTGCCTGTATTGCGCCCCCCCCCCCACACACCCCACTCTCAACCTCTTTAGATGGCTTTTAATGAGCATTCATTGATGGACTGCTCCAGTGGTGCCAGCAGCCGTAATCCTGTACGCAGGGTGAGTACAGGGATCTGTACACACCGCGCGCTATTAGCCAGTGACGTTAACACCAACCATCAGCCTTCAAATGTATTTGAGTCAAACGGCGTGAGTGGCTTAGGATACAAACAAAATCATAAAAAAATGTATGCATGGTGCGTATAGGATTATGGCTGCCAGCGCCACTGGACTGCTCCAAACTACAAAGAACTCTGATCACAAGGCAAATCTGACTCATACTTATGTCCACTTCAGAAGAGATGATGGAGCAAAAATCAAACTTCTTTTGTGTCCTGACTTGCCACCTAATGTGCCCTGGAGGGATCAGATGACTAAAAAATGGGATTCAAAGGAAAAACGTAACCCTAGCTTGAGTGGGAGAAGAGCTGAGGCCCTTCACCTGCAGAAAAGGAACCGACTCATATTATTATCGGATTTTAGCAAGTGTTGACCAGTTAGGAATGATTAATGAAGCCCGTACAGTGTGTTTCAATCAGTTAGAAAGTACCACCCAGGGGGTAGAGAAGTCAACCCCGCTGACATCCATCAACCTCAGCATTTGGATGGTAACATTAATTCATTACACCACCCAACTGCCCTCAGTGAAGTTTTTTTCATCGCTTTCTTGGGATGATTCTTTTTGATGACAATATAGAGATCTGTCAACCAACCCCATACTCATTTTGTTTACAGTCCATACGAAAAATGAGATCAGATCATAATGCTCATACAGTGTAGACCAGTGGTTCTCAACCTTTTTGGGGTCCTGGACCCCCTGTGTATTTTTGATCTACCCTGAGGACCCCTCCACCTGATCTTGGGGGAGGGGGGTTGCAATTTGATAGAAACAGTAGAAACTGCATTTTAAATTTACATTATAGAATTTATTCACTCTTTGGGGCAAAAATAAGAGCTTTCAGTTGTAACTTAGATATAGTTAACAAAACAGAATTCTTATGCAGTAACTTTCAGATATATGTAACAAAACAGAATATGTATTCAGTAACTTTCAGATATATGTAACAACAGAATTTTTATGCAGTAACTTTTAACAATGCAAACGGGAGCGAGATCTCTTATTAAAATACAATAAATTACACTTGTGAAACAGATGTAATTAGAGAAAAAAGTCCTGTTACCCTTTATAGTTTAGGTAGATAAAGGTCTCAGTCACATTTGAGTAAAATAATCCTATTTCTATAAATGTCATAGGATCTTTTTTTAAAGATATTTTATTTTCACGGACCCCTTGCAATTACACCACGGACCACTAGGGGTCCGCGGACCCCCGGTTGAGAAACACTGGTGTAAACTACCAGAATACATACATTGATGAGCCAAAACATTATGACCACTCACAGTGGAACTGAATAATGTTGATTGTCTCCAAACAAGGGAACATGTCAAGGTCTGGGTAGATTAGATGGTAAGCAAACAATCAGTTCTTGTAGTCAACATGTTGGATGCAGGAGAAATGGGCAGGAATAAAGACATGAGCAACTTGGACAAGGGCCAAATTGTTATGGCCAGATGACTGAGTCAGAGAATCTCTGAAACAGCAAGGCTTGTGGGATGCTTCTGGTCAGCAGTGATGAATACCTACAGACAGAAGTCTGAGGAGGGACAGACCACAAACTGGCAACAAACAGGGTGTTGGGCACCCAAGCTCATTGATGTGAAAGGGCAATGAAGGCTATCCCATCTGGTCCGAACCAACAGAAGACCTACTGTAGCACAAGTCACGAAAATTTTAATGATGGTTATGGGAGGAATGTGTCACAACACACAGTGCATCGCACTCTGCTGTGTATGGGGCTGCATGGCCACAGATGGATCAGTGTCCATGATGACCCCTGTCCACCATCAAAAGTGCCTACGATTGGCACGCGAGTGTCAGGACTGGACTTTGGAGCATCACCTGGTCCGATGAGTCCCATTTTCTTGTAGATCACGTGGATGGCCGTGTACTTGTGCGCCGTTTACCTGAGGAAGTGATGACCCCAGGATGCACTGTGGGAAGATGACATGCCGGTGGAGGCAGTGTGATACTCTGGCCAATGTTCTGCTGGCAAACACTGGGTTTGGCCATTCATGTGGACATCAATTTGAAATGTGCCACCTACCTAAACATCGTTGCAGACCAGGTACACTCCTTCATGGCAATGGTATTGCCTGATGGCAATGGTCTCTTTCAGCAGGATAATGTATCCTGCCACACTGCACACATTGTTCGGGAATGGTTTGACGAACATGATGAAGTAAGTATTCAGGGTATTGCCCTGGCCTCATAATTCTCCAAATATCAATCCGATTGAGCATCTGTGGGATGTGCTGGACTGATAAGTCCGATCCATGGTGGCTCCACCTCGCAAATTACAGGCCGTGAAGAATCTGCTGCTAATATTTTGGTGTCATATACCACAGGACACCTTCAGGGGTCTAGCAGAGTCTATGCCTCGGTAGGTTGGCGTTGTTGTGGTGGCACACGGAGGACCAACAACATATGAGGCAGGTGGTTATAATGTTGTGGCTCATCAGTGCATAAAAACCAACACATGGCTATGAGAACCTGGCCCCTCCTATCAGGGTTTAATGAACAACTATTCTGGTTGATTAAAGTATTTGTGTAAATTGGATGACATAATTATTTTGCCATCCCCGCACTGACAGTTAGTAGATAGAAGTACCAGATAAATAAGACCTTTTCATCGATTACCTCTTAACCACTTTCCATTTTAGAGCCTATGAGGAGATAACAAATAAATGAAGATGGTCAGAGGGCTTAAGTGACGGTCAATTTAGTGTTGACAAGCGAATTTTCAGAATGAACACACACACACACACACACACACACACAACACAGGCACTGCTGAGGACCACTTCATGGTATGCATGTATATATGCATGTGTGGTTAAATATTTTAGGTCTACGGCCTGTGACGGCAAATTCAATTTTAACTTCTCTTAAAGAAAAACTGAACTGCAGCAGGTCTGGACTTTTGAAGAAAAAAATGTTGCATTTAACCGATCGGGCTCAGTGTGTGTGTTTGTGCATGCCTCTATCCTCACCTGAAAAGCCAGCAAAGACACTTGTGATTTCCTGAAATAATTTGAAGGCCTTCTGTTGACTTTTAAACAAGAGACAATACGATAACATCCAGTAGGAGAGAATAAGGGTAACACTTCGCAGTACCGTAAGTACACTGCTTTTTAGCAAGAGGGGGAAAACAGTAGTTAAGAGGTAGCTAAAGGCCATCCACTTAGTCACAGATTCAACCCGTACCTGTTTCCACATCACATTTCCTCTAGATGCTGAGAAGTCATGATAATTAAAGCAATCAATTCACCAGCATCTTGTTCCAAGGTTTGTGTTGTGAGGTTTTCTGGCCACAGTTTGCGTTTAACATGTGTGTTTGTGTGTGTTTGCGAGAGAGTGAAAAGGAGGAAGAAGAGAGACTGAGGGGGGCATCTGGATGGCGTGGCGGTCTATTCCATTGCCTACCAACACGAGGATCACTGGTTCGAATCCCTGTGTTACCTCTGGCTTGGTCGGGCATCCCTACAGACACAATTGGCCGTGTCTGCGGGTGGGAAGCCGGATGTGGGTATGTGTCCTGGTCGCTGCACTAGTGCCTCCTCTGGCTGGTCAGGGCGCCTGTTCAGGCAAGAGGGGGAACTGGGGGGAATAGCATGATCCTCCCACGTGCTATGTCCCCCTGGTGAAACTCCACACTGTCAGGTGAAAAGAAGCGGCTGGCAACTCCACATGTATCGGAGGAGGCATGTGGTAGTCTGCAGCCCTCCCTGGATCGGCAGAGGGGGTGGAGCAGCGACCGGGACGGCTCGGAAGAGTGGGGTAATTGGGTAATTGGCCAAGTACAACTGGGGAGAGAAGGGGGGCATCCAAAAAAAGAAAACGAAAAAAGAAGAGAGACTGAAGATGAAAGTGAAACTTTGAGCAAAATTACCGAGAGCTAAGTTTAATAATTCTTTCACCAACAGGTACTTTTTTCATTTTTTAAGTACCACATTTATTCTTTATATCAGTATATCACCACAGCCCTGTGTCCATCCCTGCTGAATAGCCTCTTGAGCAAGGCAGTGATCCAGCAGTGCCGCACACCCTGACCCAGTGACCTGCGTTAGGCCCAAGAGTAATTAGTAAAAACAATATTCCTGAAGACATTCCTTAGTACGTTCCTTACTTCAGCAGATCCCCATGACATCATGTGTCAAGTATTCAGCCAATCCGTTATCAGTGTTAACTTTCATCTTCTTTAGGATGCAACTGCTACTGCTAAACAGAACCGAGACCCGGCAATGAAATGGTGGGAAGGGGGGTCAGGGAAGCCAGTGTGTCTCCCTTTCCTAAGTAACAGTTAGCCTACAATCACACACACACACGCGCGCACACACACACACACACACACACACACACACACACACACTTTCCATAATTACAGACTTGCCCCTGCCTCACTGTGGGTGTGTCTGTGAACCATTAGGCTGGGGCATGAGGAACCAGGGTACACTTGACACAAAGTAAAACGCTGAAGAAGGCCATGCAGAGGTTATTGGGAATAATATGGAGCATTAGTACTGCTGAAGAAGATGCTTTAAGTTTAAAATATCTCAGTCCAGGTCTAACTGCAATGCCTATATCTGAGAAGCAAATCGCTGCACCCACACAGCAGGTGAAGGTGTCTCCCTACAAAATATTAAAACCGCCACAGAAGACAACAAAACATCAACGACACAATGCAAAGTGCATGGTGCTAATGAATGTATTCCTTTACCAGTTATAGCTGTTGTCTAGGATGACTACATTCAAGTGAACTTCCAGTTTTACATCACGGAATTTGGGACAACATGGGATTCGTGAAATGTTCTTAAACCAACCAAATAACCACAAGTGACTTGAATGCTTCTGGAACTTGCTGGTAAACTGACTGTGCATGCCATGCAGCAAACCTTCAATTAGAGAAGTTAACACTTCCAAAGGACCATGAAACGACAGCTGATTTTGAGTGGCGTGCAAAAAGAAAGAAGCAATGTGGCAGAATCTGAACAGCTGATCAGGCGCTACCTGTTCCTCGTGACACGCCATCATAAAATAGCTCTAAAAAGGACTCTCAGGGTCACTGGGATACTGGAGCCTATTCCAGCAGCCATTGGGCGGCAGGTAGGGAGACACCCTGGACAGACCACCAGGCCATCACAGGGCCCACACACACACACACACACACCCATTCATACGTAGGGACAATTTAGCACGGCCAGTTCACCTGACTTAAAGTGTTTGGACTGCAGGAGGAACCCGGAGCCCCTGGAGGAAACCTACACAGACACGGGGAGAACATGCAAACTCAACACAAAGGACAACCCAGGATGACCCACTAAGGTTGGACTACCCCGGGGCTCGAACTCAGGACCTTCTTGCTGTGAGGCGACCGCGCTAACCACTGCGCCACCATGCCGCCCAAAAAAATTTATAAGCTCAGTAATCAAAAGTGCTGCTGTCAGAACTGATATAAAAAAGGGTGTTAAATACTCTCAAAATAAGGTTTTTATATTAATACATCAATAAAGTCTTACCAGTCTCAATTATGCCAATGAGCAGTATGCTGGTGTTTTTTTTAACCCCCCCCCTTTTCTCCCCAGTTGTACTTGGCAAATTACCCCACCCGTCAAGCCGTCCCGGTCGCTGCTTCACACCCTCTGCTGATCCTGAGAGGGCTGCAGACTACCACATGCCTCCTTCAATACATGTGGAGTCGCTTCTTTTCACCTGACAGTGAGGAGTTTCGCCAGGGGGACATAGCGTGTGGGAGGATAACGCTATTCCCCCATGTTCCCCTCCCCAAACAGGTGCCCCGACTGACCAGAAAAGGCGCTAGTGCAGCGACCAGGACATATACCCACATTCGGCTTCCCACCCGCAGACACGGCTAATTGTGTCTGTAGGGACACCTGACCAAGCCACAGTTAACACGGGGATTCGAACCGGCGATCCCCGTGCTGGTAGGCAACGGAATAGACCGCTATGCTACCCAGACACCCTATACTGATGTTCTCCAGTATTCATATTAGTCTTACTGTGAGGTAGCATAGTCATTTCAAAACTTTGAGCTTTTTGGGATGCAGTGGATCAACCCTCTTCTGCATAGCTACTTCATGAGTGCAGTACCAACCAAGGCTTAGTCTACATCTGTAACAGTAAAAACCACACTGCAAACTCAACAACAAACGGTTAGCTTCTGAAATGAGCCAATTAACAAGCGAACAGTAAGGAGTCTAAAGGGTCAAAGGTAACGGTGTTGAACTGCCTCTGAGAATATGATGTCATTTGCAGTACGAGATGTTCGGATGTGACCAAATGATGAAATGAACCTTAATGTGCTTCAGCACATCCAGCAGCTTAACTTGCTGAAGCCAAACATCTCCAAACCAACACAGATCAAAGAATATTGTCTAACACACACACACACACACACACACACACACACACACACACACACACACACACACACACACACACACACACACACACACACACACACACACACACACACACACACACACACGGCCCTGGAGGTTTGTGGCTGAGCATGCATGTGGTGTGTGCAGCTACATGGAGAGGAAAGTTGGCTTTCCTAGAGAGCTTGCTCTTGCAGTGACTACATACAGCCATCTAGCTGCAGCTGCCTCTGCTGAGGAAACGAGGGGAGAGAGAGAGAGAGAGAGAGAGAGAGAGAGAGAGAGAGAGAGAGAGAGAGAGAGAGAGAGAGAGAGAAAGCGTACTCCCCATTAAGAGGTTATATACTTCACTAATACACCACATTTATGAGATATAGGTTTAAAAACGCATTGACGGGTGACAACACGAATTTCCGCAGCTTTTTGTTTGGTTCCTGGGAGAGAGAGGGAGGGAGAGAGAGAGAGAGAGAGAGAGAGAGAGCCACAGAGAGAGAGAGAGAGAGAGAGAGAGAGAGAGAGAGAGAGAGAGAGAGAGAGAGGAGAGAGAGAGAGAGAGAGAGAGAGAGAGAGAGAGAGCCACAGAGAGAGAAACAGAGAGAGAGAGAGAGAGAGAGAGACAGAGAGAGAGAGAGAGAGAGCAGGCGAGAGAGGAACGACGGGCGCCGCTGTTGCTTTAAACCAGTAATCGCTCCGTTCTCGGGGCATTTGTTGCCGAATGGGCGGTTGGGTTTAATGTTCACAAGGACCGCTGGGAGGTCCTTTACCATTAAAATCCCCGCCGTACTCTATCAAGCCTCAGCCGCTAGGGGCCTGCCTGGTAAGGCTCTTCAGTAACATCCCTCCAGAAAAAAAGGGGAGAAACCCCCCCCCCCAAAAAAACACGAGATAGCGCCAAAAAGATCACGAATTAGCATATCAAAGAGGCGGAATTGGCCACATCGCTGCAACAAAAGGGGTCAAAACAATGTCGACATTCCGCTGTCGGTGTTGTGGAAGGAAACCGGGTCTCGTACGCACGGCGCACAGGCTGAGCCGCCAGTTCCTCACCGGACACAAGGGGAGGGAGGGTACATGTTCCGTCCGTACAGATTTACCTCACGCAAAAAAGAAACCTCATTAAACTGTCAAAAGATCAGCTATTACCTTTCTAAACTTGTACGCGAGAGAGAGAGAGAGAGAGAGAGAGAGAGAGACTCCCCTACTCCCCCCCCCCCCAAAAAAAACAACGGGACAGTACGAGCAAGTCTCAAAAAAGTTACTTCGCATCATGTTAAAGGTATTAAGGACGGGGCCTCTAGCCGTGCAGCGGAGGCTCGTGCATGTCGCGGCGGACGGCCGGTGCACGGGAGGCGGGTCGGGCTGTAGCTTTAAGACTCCAGCAGCATCTCAACCGGCTGTTGTGCACGTTACAAACACTACGGAGTGGCTCGAGCTGGAGCGCTCAGTGCGGCCGCTGGGCTACAGGCAAGCAAACATGTTGCAACATAAACGCTGCCAGCGGAACCGTTTGCACCCAAACACAAGGCAGGCACAACGGAAGAAGCTTGTTTGCATGCTTAAAAAAAGAAACAAAAAAAGCTATCCACCCGAAAGTTAGTAAGGCTCCCCGAAATAATCTCAGCGACCACCCGAGTTGTCAAAAACTTCGGTCCTTCCTTTGCAGACAGAAAGGCAAGGCGGCGCTGATCAGAAACAGATCAATCACCGGACTCTCGGGATGACTGTCACTTCCGAAAATGCAAGCAAGCCCTTGCAAGCCGATTTGCGTTGCAAGGGGAAGTTTGTGATTTTCTTTGTACACTCGAGCGCTAGTTGGCACCGTTTTTTTTGCCCTTTTTTTTTTAAGGGACGCGTGTTTCAGCAACAGCAGCCGCCAGCGCTTCAATTAAAGTGTTTGGCAACTTTTCACCAGTGTAGTCTGTAGTTACCAGTCCATCACTGTAAAGGGGGGGGGGGTACAGATAGATAGAGAGGGACAGATAAGATAAGACGAGTTGAAGGAGTCACACAAGACATGGGGGATGTGAAGTGGGCCGCAGCTGTACCGGAGGGCCGTGACAACAGATCTCGCCCTTACCGCTATGAGCGTGTTGTTCCTCTGCTCGGTGGACGTCGCCGTGTCGGGGTCGTGCTGCTTGCTCTGCTGCTTGCTGTTCGCCGACTTCTTGGCCCTCTGCTCCAAGGTCCGCTGGTACAGACTGACCGTCTCCCTCCTCTCTATCTCCAGCTGCTCGGCGTGGGCTTGCTGGTACCTGTTCTCGCAGTTGACATGGTGTCTCCGGCAACCCTCTATCCGCTGCCGGAGCCTCTCCACCACGGTGCTGTGTTTAGGTATGCCCACCGGCCCGGGGACCACGCTCCCGGCCGCGGGGATGCCGCTCTGGTTGATGCAGATACTGCCGTTGGGCCCGGCAGCGGGGGAGGCAAAGTCCCCCATCATTGAGCCGAGGGGGTCGTATTTTGGAAGAAACTTTTCCTCTATCTCTCCTCCTGCTCTCCACTCCCCTCGTTTCGCCCAGCGAAGTACTCCAGACAAGGCGGAACGGGCGCCGGGAGTGGGAAGCGCGGCGACTTGGCGGCTCAAATTGAGGAACAAACGGAGGAATTTAAAGGGCCGCTAAGTTAAACAGTCATACGGCGGCTGTAGTGGCCGACTCTCCGTCCCTCTAACATCGGATATTCAACACCGATCCAAAACACCACAGCGGAGTCAGCGTGTGTGTTTGTGTGTGTGTTTGTGTGTGTGTGTGTGTGTGGCGAGACGAGCCAAGTGGAGTAAGCTACAAAATTAAAACAATAAACCCGCTGCAACGCAAAACTCCGCGTACAAACATGAGATTTCTTGAAGGGAGCATGGGGCGACCATCAGTCAGTCACACACAAGCCAACAGTTGCAGGGAAGAGCCGCTCGCCGTTTTATTGTGTTGTCCTCTGAGAAAAAGTTTTGCTGCCTGAACCGAGCAGGGCTCCGGAGTTGCTTCTTGAACTTGCATCTCATTGGTTTTTTTTTTTTTATTTGGTCGGAAGAAATCCCGGTGAAGTGTGTGGCTTGTCGGCTCGGCGGTCCGGTGGGCAGCGCAGGACGGTGTTCGCGGGGCCGTGGAGATGTCTCCGTGACACGGGGGGTTCGTCGCTCGTCACTGGCTGCCGCCTGCCACCATCGCAACCATCAAATCCGCTTCTCCACCATGCCAGCGGAGTGATATCAGGACAAGAGTTGAGTTAAAATCAGCGAGAGGCTGTGAGTAGCCCGATGACGGCGCCCCGGAAAACCTGGACTGGATTTACACCTAGTTCTCCCCCCTCCTCCCCGCCCCCCCCCCCCCCCTCCTCCTCCTCCTTCCTCCGACGTGGGACGCGAGCGGCGGAAGACGGCTGTGCCCGACTCGGACCTTCACGTGTTGCTAAATTCTCACGAAGAGAATCGGTGAGACTTAAAAATATGTAGATTGATTTTATAGGTCGGAATGACGGTAGGAGATAGAAGGAACAGACTGAGCCACACCGATTGGCAGGCAGGCGCTCTTATCCAGAATAACTAACAAGTGAGCGCGGTGGAAGAAGAAGCTTTCATTCCCACCAACATTACAACAACAGGAGGGAGTGCAAGGTTAAGAGCCGTAACACTTGCGAAATGAATGTGAAAAAGAGAACAGCACATTCTCCGGATTAAAGGGTTTTTTTTTAAACCTCAGGTAAGCACGTGTTATACAGTAGGTAGGGAATGACTGGATATGATTCCGGCCAAGAGGGGGAAGTGAGGTGGCTCATTGAAAACCAAGAATTCTGTGATTGTTTTAGTCACTTACAAGAATTTGATGTGTGGATGAAAGTTTCAATAATCTATTGGTCTCGGCCAAAAACACTTTTTGCGTGTGCCCTGGCGAGTCCCACTGGAGCGGACGAGCTGCAAAATGTGGCTCTTAAGACCAAGTGAAATATAAAGGTCTCTCCGTGCAGAGCACATTGAAGTAGCATGGTACAGCTTTAATATCCTTCTATCAGCTGTCACACACACTTCCCTCCCCGAGAGCATCAATAGGCGTCAATAACACGTGTACACATGCACGCACGCGCGCGCGCGCACGCACACACACACACACACACACACACACACAAGTGAATCATATTTTTTCCACAATGTCATGATTATGATTTAAACACAAGTGCGTGTGTGTTCTTGTGGCTCTATCTTTGTGAGGACAAATTTGAGTTGGTTTTTTTTTTACAGTCCACAATAAAGGACATTTTTTGCCGGCCCTCACTTCTTTAAGGGTCTATTTTATGGTTAAGACTTGGGTTTGGGGTTAGAATTAGGATTAGGTTGAAGTCAGGGTAAGGGTTCGGGCATGCAAATTTAGCACAGAAAGTAAGGAAATGTGTGTTTGGTAGATTATTTCTTTGTTGTAACAATGCTTCTTGGCAATACATCTTCTATCAGGCACCTGATTGTCAGCACCTGGGGGACCAGAAGCTCAAAACAAGAGTCAATAGCAACAGCAAAATAAGCTGTTTGGCATTGGCAGAGAAGATTTGGCAAATTTTTCATGGGCGCAACCCACATACTCAGCTCTGCTGCTCATCCCACAAATGCATGTTCCTTACAAATGTGGCACCTTTTAAAAGGGAAATAAACAGGTTTTCCAACGGTATAAGATTTATTGCCAAGAAGCATTGTTACAACAAAGAAATAATCTACCAAACACAAATTTCCTTACTTTTTGTGCTAAGTATCAGGCCCGTAGCCAGAAACATATTTTGGGGGGGGGGGGGTCGGGCAACACTGCCGAAAGCTACCGGTAAATAAAATTCCCACACTGTATACTATAGCCTAATACCCAACCGTACGGTAAATGTCAACGTATTAATGGCCCACGGATAATCATCAATGCATTAATAAATAAAAGTGGGTCTTACTTTATAAAAGCAGGTCCAATCGTCTTTTTTGTCTGCAAAAGATGTCCAGTACCTCTTCCGGCGTCACCACAATGTCTCTGTGCTCCGAGAGCAATGTCCGTCCATTAAGCCGTCTTTCCGTCATTGTACTGCACATTTTGTCCTTGATCCTTCCCAGGCAGGAAAAACTTCTCTCGACATGGGCCCTGGTGACAGGAAGCGTGGTCAAAACGCGGAGAAGCTTGAAGATGCTTGGAAACAACTCACTGTTACAGGCATTTAATGCCTCAATGGCATTTTGTGAACATAAGTTGCATCTTTCCATTTATCCCGCCAGGTGTCAATTTCTGACTTTACAACTTCCAGATGCGGTGACACTTCATCAAGATACAGGTTGGAGAGCGCTTGAGCTGAGCTGTCGTTCAGCAGGCTGACCTTAGATGGCAGTAAGGAGCAGAGGTTGGAGATCACATTTCTGTGTTTGCTGAAGCGTTCCTTCATCTGTGATGAATAAAAGTCAAGCATGACTATGAAACGCTTTTGCCGGTAGTGATTTTCACAGGCCTTCAATGGATCCTCATTGCAGTCCATGCCTCTTCGTGGTCGAAATTCAACCCCATACTTGGCTGCTTGGGAAGAGGTCTTTTGGAAAATCTGCCTGAACTCCATCTCGGAGTTAGCCCTCATCTCATCTACTTGCTTAATAACAGCATCAGCAGCTGAAACGCAACTCACCAAGTCACAATTTTCCTTCTGGAGGAAGATGGACAGGTGGTAGGTTTTTGCAAGCATCTTCTCACTCACATTCATGGACAGCATGAATTCTGCATTGTCAATTGAATTAAAGAGCTGAGTGGCTTTGACAGATGTGTCTCCTGTGAAGGTTTCACTGATTTTCTGCAGGCTGGATCGCACAGGGTCTAAAAGCTCGTTGAATGTAAATATTGCGTCGTGGCGTTCGACCCATCTCGTTTCACACAACTTCGTCAGTCGCGTTTTCTTGCAGTCGGGTAAAAGACGCTCCGTCTCGTGTCGCAGACTGGCAGACCGCAAAGCCGAATCATGGAAAAAAGTGCAGACAATTCCAAAGCAATTTCGCACCATTTGTACAGTGCAGCACTTGTTTAGGACCAAATTCAAACTGTGACTGGCACAGTGCACATAAACTGCTTGCTTGTGCTTCTCTTTGATTTTAGCTTGGGCACCATTTAAACGGCCACTCATGGCAGATGCGCCGTCGTATCCCTGGCCACGTAAAACTGTAAATCAACGCCTGCATTTGTCAACTGACTTTCAATTGAATTGGCGATTGCCTCCCCGGTTAACTTCTCGATATCAACAAAGGACAAAAACTCCTCTCTGATGCTATATTGGCTGTCGTGCTGGTTCACGTATCTGACACAGACAGAAAGCTGCTCCCGCCCTGAAACATCTTTCATTTCATCTGCCAACACAGCGAAACACTGCGCGGAGTTTACTTTCTGCACCAGTTTGTTTGTTATCACATCTCCAATTATGCTGATTATTTCATTTTGTACATCAGGACTGCAGTAGCTAGCGTTTGCTGCACATTTACTCAAGTGTTGTAACAGTACTGTGTCGCCAGATGTAGCCCTAAACCTGAGTAAAGCCCTGAAATTTCCGTCATTGTGAGTTGGCTCATTCAATGTCACTGGTCCTGAATCAATATCACCGCAAAAAATCAACGTTGCAATGATGCTTTTGAGTTTTTCTCTGTTTTCTTGGACTCGCTTTTTTCTCTCAGAATCTAGCCTCAGTGAAATTGCATCCATTTTATTGTTGAGAACCATTTGGAAATTGTCCGCTTTCAAACATGCATCCTTGTGATATGCCTTTTGTGCATGGT